>NC_052059.1:67657132-67683374 GCF_903992535.2 Arvicola amphibius | reverse complement strand
AGAAGTCAAATAAAAGTGGGTTCGGCCATCTTATCTACTGAGTAATATCCACTTCTGCTAGCATAGTACAAACTATGCTATAACACACTCATGTAACTATTGACTATAAAAAACCAAAACAAGGAAATTCGCCATTTTATTTGGAGATCCTTGGACTACCAGGTTGTCCCTATTCCTGTGCTGAGGAGATCAATCCAGACTGGTGAGTATGTGCCCAATCCCAGGACGGACAATCAGGGATGGAGCACAGAGCCTCTCCAGCTCCTGCTGCAGGGGTCTCTGTGCTCCACAAGACCCTGCCTCCCCCAAGCCTGCCCTATTGTCTGCTAGGTCCTATATCCAGGAACAGTTCCTGCTCCTGCACTGCGGAGATCCACCCAGAGTGTCAGTTACAGCATAGATTGAACCAACACGCTGAGAATCTCCTGGCTGCATTTGAAGGAAGGAGATGGGAAGGCACCAATGCAAGTATTCCTCCAACACTGAAAGGCAATATGACAACACCAGAATCCAGGGATCATGCATGAAGAAGATATTGAAAACCCTATTCCAGAAGAAGTAGAGAAATCGACTGTAATGGAAACAATATGAAAAGAAAAGAGTACCTTAAACAGGATGTGAAAAACTGCTTTAAAGAAATGGAGAAGACAAACAACAAGGTAGAAGAAATGAATAAATCTCTCAAAGATATCAAAGATAACCAAGAAAAGCAATCAAACATGTAATGGAAACAGTTCAAGACTTGAAAAATGAAATGGAGGCAATGAGAAAGCACAAACCGAGGGGAAGGCTGGATATAGAAAATCTGGGTAACGAACAGAAACTAAGAGACAAGTATAAACCAACAGAATACAGAAGACAGAAGGAAGAATCTCAGACACTGAAGATACTATAGAGGAAAATAAAGTCATTGATTAAAGAACACAACAAATCCAACAAATTCTTAACACAAAACATCCAGGAAATCTGGGACACAATGAAAAGACCAAACCTAAGAATAATAGGGGTAGGAGAAGGAGAAGAATTACAGCTCAAAGGTCCAGAAAATGTACCTCAACAAAATTTATAGAAGAAAACTTCCTAACTTAAAGAAGGATATTCCTATGAAGTAAAAGAAACACAGAGAACACCAGATAGACTGGATGAAAAAAAAACCATCCCCTTGCCATATAATAATCAAAACATAAAACATACAGAATAAAGAAGAATATTAGAACTGCAAGGGGAAAAGGGAAAGGAAAATATAAATGGACAGAATTACACCTGACTTGTCAATGGCAACCATGAAAGCCAGAAGGTCTTGGATAGATGTGCTACGGACACTAAGAGACGTTGGATGCAAACCAAGACTACTATACCCAGCAAAGTTTGCATTCACCATTGATGGAGAAAACAAGATAGTCTAGGACAAAGACAGATTTAAACAATACGTAGCCACAAACCTAGCCTTACAGAAAATACTAGAAGGAAAATCACAAACCAAGGAAGACAACAACACCCATAATAATACAAGCATTTGACAACCCTCCACCAGCACAGCTCAAAGAAGGGAAACACACAAACACTCTGACCTGAAAAAATAATCAGAGTTAACAATCATTGGTCATTAATATCATTTAATATCAATGGACTCAATTCACCTATAAAAAGGCACAGGTTAATAGAATGGATACAATAAAATTATCCAACATTCTGCTGTTTACAAGAAATGTAGAAGGAGCAGCGGGCAGCGGCCTGCCACCCGGATCCTGCACAGCTAGCTTTACACCAGAAATAATTACACGGAAACTGTATTCATTTAAACACTGCCTGGCCCATTAGTTTTAGCCTCTTATTGGCTAATTCTCACATCTTGCTTTAACTCATATTTAGTAATCTGTGTAACACCATAAGGTGGGGGCTTACCAG
Source organism: Arvicola amphibius (assembly GCF_903992535.2). Classification (NCBI taxonomy): domain Eukaryota; kingdom Metazoa; phylum Chordata; class Mammalia; order Rodentia; family Cricetidae; genus Arvicola; species Arvicola amphibius. Next base: position 67,681,466 of record NC_052059.1, on the reverse strand, counting down.
AAAAGATATTAACCTGCATCTGTCTCGGAGAGGAGAGCACGGTGACTGCCTGAAGCATCTGCCTGACTCTGCTTTTCTTTCTCCCACAATTCTGTTCTGTCTACTCCACCTACCTAATTTTCTGTCCTATTAAAGGGCCAAGGCAGTTTCTTTATTGACCAATGAATGTAACACATAGAAAGATGACCCTCCTCCATCACAAGAAACACATCTCAACCTCAAAAACAGACACTACCTCAAAGTACAAGGTTGGAAAAAGGTTTTCCAATCAAATGGATCAAAGAAATAAGCGTGAGCCGGGCGGTGGTAGCGCACGCCTTTAATCCCAGCACTCGGGAGGCAGAGGCAGGCGGATCTCTGAGTTCGAGGCCAGCCTGGTCTACAAGAGCTAGTTCCAGGACAGGCTCTAGAAACTACAGGGAAACCCTGTCTCGAAAAACCAAAAAAAAAAAAAAAAAAAGAAATAAGCATGTGTAGCTATACAAATATCTAACAAAATTGATTTCAAACTAAAATCAATCAGAAGAGATGGAGAAGGACACTTTATACTCTTAACATGAACAATTTATCAGGAGGAAGTCTCAATCCTGAATATCTATGCCCCTAATATAAAAGAACCCACATATGTAAAAGAAACATTACTAGAACTTAAAGCATACATCAAACCCTACACTCTAATAATAGAAGACTTTCAACACTCCTCTCTCACCAATGGACAGGACATCCAGACAGAAACTTAAAAAAATGAGAACTAACATATGTAATGAACCAAGTGGACTTTAAAGACATCTATAGAACATTTCACCCAAACAGAAAGGAATATACCTTCTTCTCAACATGTCATGGAGCCTTCTCAAAAACTGATTACATAATTGATAACAAAGCATACAAAGAAAATGTAGTAACCACCTGTGTACTATCTGATCACCATGGAATAAAGTTAGAATTCAACAACAATTCTTCCCCCCCAAATCCTAAAAACTCATGAAAACTGAACAGTAAACTACTGAACCACACCTGGATCAAGGAAGAAATACAGAAAGAAATTAAAGTCTTCCTTGAATTCAATGAAAATAAAGACATAATATACCCAAAGCTATGGGACACTATGAAAGCACTGCTAAAAGGAAAGTTCATTACACTGAGTGCCCAAATAAAGAAAATGGAGAAAGCACACATTAGAGACTTAGCAGCACACCAAAAAGGTCTAGAGACAAAAGAAGCAGATTTACCCAGAAGGAGTAGAAGACTGGAAATAATCAAACTGAGGGCTGAAATCAACAAAACAGAGACACAGAAAACAATCCAAAGAATCAATGAAACAAAAAGCTGGTTCTTGAAGAAAATCAACAAGATTGACAAACCCTAGTCCAAACTAATCAAACCACAGAGAGAGAACACGCAAATTAACAAGATCAGAAGTGAAAAGGGAGACATAACAATGGACACAGAGGAAATTCAGACAATCATTAGATCGTACTACAAAAGTCTGTATGCCATAAAATTGGAAATATGATAAGTACCATATACCAAAATTAAATCAAGACCAGGTAAACAATTTAAATTGACCTATAAGTCACGAGGATTTAGAAGTTGTCATCAGAAACCTCCCTACCCAAAAAAACCCTGGACCAGATAGTTTCAATGCAAATTCTACCAGAACTTCCAAGAAGAGCTAATACCTATAGTCCTTAATGTGTTTCACAAAATAGAAACATAAGGGTCATTGCCAAATTCCTTTTATGAAGCTTCAGTTAACTTGATACCAAAACCACACAAACTCAACCAAGAAAGAGAATTACAGACCAATCTCACTCATGAACATTGATGCAAAAATTCTCAATAAAATACTGGCAAACTGAATCCAAGAACACATCTAAAAATATATCCATTACGATCAAGTAGGCTTAGTTCCAGAGTTGCAGGACTGGTTCAACATATGAAAATCTATCAATGTAATCCATCATATAAATAAACTGAAGGAAAAAAAATATGATCATTTCATTAGATGCTGAAAAAGCATTTGACAAAATTCAACACCCCTTTATGATAAAAGTCTTAGAAAGGTTACGGATACAAGGTTCATAACTAAATATAATAAAAGCAATATGCAGCAAGCTGATAGCTAACATCAAATCAAATGGAGAGAAACTTAAAACCATTCCACTAAAATTAGGAACAAGACAAGGCTGTCCATTCTTTCTATACCTCTTCAATATAGTGCTTGAACTTCTAGCAAAATAGCAATAAGGCAACATAAGGAGATCAAGGGGATTCGAATCGGAAAAGAAGAAGTCAAACTTTCATTATTTGCAGATGATATGATAGTGTACATAAGCGACCCCATAAACTCTACCAAAGAACTCCTACAGTTGATAAACACCTTTAGTAATGTGGCTGGATACAAGATCAACTCCAAAAAATCAGTTGCCCTTCTATACACAAAGAACAAAGAAGCAGAGGGGGAAATCAGAGAAACATCATCTATCAAAATAGCCACAAATAGCAAAAAGTATCTTGGGGTAAATCTAACCAAGGAAGTGCAAGATGTATTTGGCAAGAACTTTAATTCTTTGAAGAAAGAAATTGAAGAGGATAGCACAAAATGGAAGGATCTCCCATGTTCTTGGATTGGGAGAATCAACATAGCAAAAATGGGAATTCTACCAAAAGCAATCTATAGATTCAATGCAATCCCCATCAAAATCCCAAAAAAATTCTTTACAGACCTAGAGAAAACAATAATCAAGTTTATATGGAAAAACAAGAAACCCAGGATAGCCAAAACAATCCTATACAATAAAAGTACTTCCAGACAACACCGTCTATGACTTCAAACACTATTACAGAGCTACAGTAATGAAAACAGCTTGGTACTGGCACAAAAACAGAGATGTTGACCTATGGAATCAAATTGAGGACCCGGATATTAACCCACAACACAAACAGAAGACTCTCCCACATCAACAAAGTACATTGAGCCTATAGTTCACAAGCCTAGAGAAGCCAAATAATAAGGTGAACCCAAAGAAAGACATATATAGATCCTCCAGGAAACGAAGCAAACAAGGTCACTGGTCAAAAGCTGGGAGCATTGGGGTGGGGTAAGGAGAAGGAGAGAGGGGGAGAAAGAAGGGAGAAGGGAAGGATTGAGGAGATCTTGGGGGAGTGGGAAGGTTGAGATGGAGGAAGGACAGATATAGGAGCAGGGAAGAAGACATCATCATTAAGTGAGCCATTTAGGGTTGGCAAGAGACTTGGCTCTAGAGGGGATCCCAGGTGTCCACAAGGATGTCCCCAGCTAGGTCTTTAGCCAGCAGAGGAGAGGGTGCCTGAACTGGCCTTATCCCATAATCACACGGATTAATATCTCGAATATCACCATAGAACCTTTGTCAGGCGATGGATGGAGATAGAGATGGCGATGGATGGAGACAGAGACAGAGACCAACCTCAGAGCACTGGACTGAGCTCCCAAGGTCCAGTTGATGAGCAGAAGGAGGGAGAAGATGAGCGAGGAAGTCGGGACCGCGAGGGGTTGGTCCACACACTGAGACAGTGTGCCTGATCTAATGGGAGGACACCAAATCCAGCTGGACTGGGACTGATGGAGCATGTGATCAAACCAGACTCTCTGAATATGGCTTACTATAGGGGCAGACTGGGAAGCCATTGACAATGGCACTGGGACTTGTTTCTACTGCATGTGCTGACTTTTTGGGACCCTGGTCTATTTGGATGCACCCCTTCCTAAGCCTGGATGGAGGGGGGAGGGATCATCCCAGCTCATGGGGACGCCTCTACAGAAAATGACCTTTCAAAAGCCTGAGCACTTCTCCAGACCCGGAAAATGGAATGGTTTAAACACATGAATGAACAACTTCTGGAAATAAATGGGGATGATTAAGGAGTGACGGTAGTAAGGAAGAAAAGATACATCACTTTGGCAATGAACTCTCAAAATAGCTTCATTATGGAGTAGAAAAGCAAAGACTGAACACTAAAATCCGATTTTCATTGTGAATTCCTGAATTCACAGTGGGGTCTAGAAACTTAATGTGACCCAATCTTTCAGAGGCAAGATGGGGTGGGAATGGGGGTAGACAGTTTCTCAACGAGAAGAAAACAGGATTTTCTACATCATTTCATGCATCCCGCGAGTTCTATTTATCAAAAGCAGCAACTAGCTGGGTATGCACTAGGGCCCCAGCTGAGGATCTGAATGCAGTTTTCTGAGCACTGGTCATGCCCCCTCCCCCAGAGAAAGCGTGGGAAAATGCCCTAAGACTGCCAGGACATGCAGTGCTTACCTGACTGATCCAGTGTACCAGGGAGCTCTTTCCTGCAATGTCCACGCCGAGAACTTATCCCTCAGAGGAAAGTCCCACAGGAGCCTCTGAAGCTGGTAGCAGTAGAATGCGGATCCATGGAGGCTGGGATAGGCGGCCTCGCCACCCACCACTGGCCATGGATGCTAGGAGAAGGGTCCACCACTAGCGTTGCTCTCGCCTGACCTGAGTCCTGCATCTCGCTCATGGCCAAGGGCAACCGAGGCGGAGAGGCCAATGAGAGCAACTGCTCCTCAGACGCTCAGACTTCCCTCAACTAAGTTTAGCCCTCACCTGTAGGCTCCCCAGCCTCACCCGAGACCAAGTCCAAGCATCTCTGCGCCTAGGCATTGAAGGACAATAGGCGGCATCTCCTTGGCAGGCTGCTAGGGAGAGGTAGAGGCTCCATGGTGTTGAAGGAGCCCAGAAGCTTAACAGGGGCCTCCTTAACTCCCCATGCATACAGCCCCGCCCACCCCCGCATGTGCTGCCTGTGGACCTTGAGTAGACAGCTGAGCACCCCCCCCCCATGAACTCCCCTTCTGGGGGCGGGGCTTCTGAGGAGCTGTTGACAGTTGATCTCTTCTGGGGAATGAGAGTCAGTTTAAGAATTGGAACCCCTTTGGTCAACCATGTCTCAGTGGAGGCCCAACTCCCAACTCCTATCCATATACTGGCAGTAGAAATTGAACACAGTGGCGATTTAAAGGGACAATGTCCCCCGAGCGGTGGAGGCAGCTGCGGCAGCAGCTGCAGAGGCCATGGCACCTGCACCAAGAGCAGCTGCAGCTGTAGCAGCAGCGATGGCCTCACGAAGGAGGGGAGTTCCCAGCCAGCGGCGACGTCTACTGGGGCCGCAATGTCCGCTGAATCTGCCAGGTACTGAGTGAAGATCAGCGGCTACCACCCATGGAGGGGTTACTAGCAAGTGGCTTGGCTGCCCCAGATCGTCCACGAGGCCCAGAGAGCCTGCCTGGCCCAGCTCTGAGACAGGACATCGAAGGTGGGGCTGAGGCTGCTGAGGGGGAAGGTGATATTTTTCGATCTACTCATTACCTGCCTATCACCAAGGAAGGACCAGGAGACATTCTGGATGGCCACAGTGTCATTTCTGATGAGCAGCTCCATCCTGGCCTCAGCGAAGCCCTCCCCGTGCCACCTCTGCCACCCATTGGATCAGCAGCTGGTGAGTGCCATGCTGGCCCTGACCGCAGTATTGGAAAACGGAGGCCCAGAGAACACTTTGCTCATCTACTCTGACCTCCCAGCCCTACCTATCTCTCACTCAGGAAGGTCAGAGTCGTTGGAGCCATTAGTCACTCCTGACTCTGCCCCTCCAAGAGGGGAGGAGGTTCATCCTTGGAGCTGTCCTGCCACAAAGTTGACCTTCACCAAATTTGGGGGAGAGATGTGACAAAATCGCCAGTTTAGGAAGGACCAAGACAGAAGCAGCTTGGAGCCCAGGTCAGAGCCTTGGATCCTCCCTGGGGAAAGGTGAGAGTTGACTGTACCACCAGATTTGGGGATGCTCTCTTGAGGCTCTATCCCCCAACCTGTGGTCTCTGCACATTTCCCCAATGATGCAACAGGGCTGGGCTCTACAGACAGGTGCACTCTAGGAATTAAACCCGGCTTTGATGGACTTCCTCACCTTTACCCTATTACTCCCAGCATCTCCACAGTCACCCTTAAGCTGGATTTCAAGGAACTGCTCCAGCAAGCCCAGAAGGACTACTACCCTATCACTACTACCTAGGGAGGGAAGCTGAGGCTCATGCTAACCTATGCCAATTGGCACTTCCTTGCAGCTACTGGGATGGAGACAGCCTGGACTTTCAGCCAGGCTCCCCACCACCCCATCTGCTGGGCCCATTCCCTGCTTCCCTTGATGTTCAGGGGTCTTGGGAGCACCCTATGGTCCAGGAGGCTAGGGAGGGCATCCGGTCTGAGCAGAGGTTCGAGGATTCCTTTATTGTGAGAACTAGGAAACCCCATGCCAAGCTCAAGGACTCTAGAAAGTTCTTGCACCACCCGGGTGAACTGAAGCTCTTAGAGAAATACCCTCCAAGCCACCACAAGTTTGACTGGCTCCAAGATGCAGAGAGCAGGGGCCACTGAAGGATGCAGGGTTACACCTGGACCTCCCTGCCCACCCACCAAGTGTCACTTCCTTCCGGAAGGTAATTGTGCCAGTGGATGACACTCCCAAGACACTGGACATGGAGGTTATGGGTACCAGAGAGGACCTAGAGGACTTTGCGGGACTGGCCCAGCCTTCTGAGTGGGGCCTGAACACATCAGCCTAAGATGTGGGCACACAGACCTGGACAGTGAATTCTGAAGCATCTGTGGAGTGACTGCAGCCCTTACTGTCCCCAGTTCAGACAGAGCCATACTTGTGTGAACTGTTGCAGGAAGTCGCTGATGGGAGGGACAGCCATGAGGAAGAGGAGGAGGAGGAGGAGGAGGAGGAGGAGGAGGAGGAGGAGGAGGAGGAGCTGGCTGTGTTTCCATGCATTGAGTGCAGCATCTACTTCAAGCACAAGGAGCACCTCCTAGAATACATGAGCCAGCACCGCCTAGCACCAGGCCAGAAGCCTCCAGCTGAGCTGGCTCCACTGGCCTGTAGTGAGTGTGGCTGGGCCTTCACAGAGCCTACTGCCCTGGAGCAGCACTGGCAGCTGCACCAGGCTTCCTGGGAGAAGATTATTGAAGAAATCCAAAAGCTTAAGTGATTTCCAGGTGATGAGGGCCATGAAGCACGGCTGCAGTGCCCTAAGTGTGTCTTTGGCACCAATTCCTCTAGAGTCTTCATGCAGTATACTAAACTATGTGTCTGTGAGATACTGCCCGGACGGCAGGCCAAGGAACTTTTCAGGGGTGGCAGCACAGTCATAGATGCTAGCACCTTTGTTTATCCCTCCTATGGAGACTCCTCAGGCCTCAATACCTGTATCTACTGTGGTTTCATGGCACCTAGCAAGAGTCTGCTCAGGGAGCACATAAGGCTAGTGCGTGCCCATGCCCACTGAGAGGAGCATGGCAAGTCTTTTGAGGAGAACCTCACTAGCCAGCCAGGTACTAGCCAGGATGCATACATCCACTTCCCTGACACTGCCATCATGGACTATTTTGGCTAATCTGAATCTCTCTTGGCCTCTATGTGGCAGGAGAACCCTGCTGGATATGACCCAGGCCTAGCCTTTGGCCCAGACTATCATCAGCCAGGCATGAGAGATTTCCCACTGTTAAACTCAGGCCAGCGGCCTTTTGGAAAGTTGGCCTTTCCTTCCCCTATGGCATCTGCTTCCTACTCCATTCAGCTCAATAGAAACAAAAGCACTGTCCAGCTGCAGAGAATGGAAGTCAAGAGTCGCCCTTGGAGTGAAGAGGAGGAGGAAGATGAAGACGTAGTGCTGACTTCTGAAATGGATTTTACTTCTGAAAATGGGGCTTTTCCACCCTCATCCATCTCTAGCCTCATCCCTCAACCAGCCCTAGAGTTGAAGCAGACTTTCCAAGATGCTCTGCAGGCAGTTGAGGCCTCACAGGATCAGCAGCAGCAGCTCCAAGGAATGGTGCCCATTGTTCTGGTAGGGAAGCTCAGGTCCCAAGTCATGGCTGCAGCCAGCCGGGCATCCCCAAAGCTGCCACCTGAGGAACCGGGGCTAGGGAACACCCACCCCCTGGACTCCCTGCTCCTAGATACCCCTTTGTAGTGGATCACTGGGTCTGGACACACTCCTAGAAGGGGATACGGCCATGGCTCTTAAGCATGAGGAACGGAAATGCCCCTACTGTCCTGATCGTTTTCACAATGGCATCCAGCTGGCAAACCATGTCTGAGGCCACCTGAACCACGTGGGTGTCAGCTACAATGTTCGGCATTTCATCTCCTTACAGAAGAAAAAGAAAAAAGTGGCTAACTTTGACCAGGGCACCTTTAGCCTGGTGCGATGTGACTTCTGTGGGGCTGGTTTTGATACTCGAGCTGGCCTTTCCAGTCATGCCCGGGCCCATCTGCATGAGTTTGGCATCACCTACTGGGAGTTTACCATCTCGCCCATCAACATCCTGCAGGAGTTGCTAGCCACCTCAGCAGCTGAGTTGCCCCACCAGTCCCCTGGGCCGTGAGCCTGGTGGGCCACCTGGAAGCTTTCTGACTTCACGATGGCCACGTTTACCTCTGACCATGCCCTTCCCACCCACCTGGGCTGAGGACTCTGGGCCAATGTACGGAGATGGCCTTTGTTCTGAGGAAAACACAATGGTGGCCATGGACTTGGGGTCTCCCTTACTCCCCAAGAAGAGCCTGTCTGTCTCTGGGGCCCTGGAGCAGGTGGCCAGTTGGCTGAGCAGCAAAGTGGCTGCAGAGGTTCCTCATGGCAGCAAACAGGAGCTGCCAGACCTCAAGGCCCAGAGCCTGACCACCTGTGATGTCTGCGGTGCCTGCTTTGAGACACGAAAGGGCCTGTCCAGCCATGCACGTTCCCATCTGTGGCAGCTGGGGGTCGCAGAGTCAGAAAGCAGTGGTGCTCCCATCGACCTTCTCTATGAGCTGGTGAAGCAGAAGGGCCTGTCTGACGCTCCCCTGGGGCTGCCCCCTAGTCTGACCAAGAAGTCCAACTCACCAAAGGAGTTGGTTGCTGGGGCTGCCAGGCCTGGCCTGCTCACCCTGGCCAAACCTGTGGATGCCCCTGCTGTCAACAAAGCCATCAAGTCACCTCCTAGCTTCTCAGCCAAGGGTCTGGCCCACTCATCCAGCTCTCCACTCCTCAAGAAGGCCCCATTCACTCTGGCAGGATCTCCTACACCCAAGAATCCTGAAGACAAGAGCCCCCAGCTATCCCTGAGTCCCTGGCCGACCTCCCCAAAGACACAATGGCCCCAGTCTGAGGATGAGGGGCCTCTGAATCTCACTTTAGATACTGACAGAGGCAGAGAGCTGGATTTCCAGCTGTGTGGTGCCTGGTTTGAGACCCGCAAGGGCCTGTCCAGCCATGCCCGTGCCCACCTGCGCCACCTGGGCATCAGCGACCCGGATGCCAAGGGATCCCCCATAGACATGCTCCAAGGGCTCATCAGGAGGGATGGCATCCAGATCTGCCTTCCACCTGGGCGGGGAGCCCTGGCCCAGCTGGGGTGTCCTCCTTCTGCCTCCATGGCCCTCTCCTTGCTCCCTCCCTCACTGCCAGCCTAGAAGGCCAAGCTGAAGGCCTCGGGTATGGCCATCCCCTGGGGGAAGCAGGATCTCTCGGCCACCGGCATTTTCTAGGCCTCTGATGTGGATCCATCTCCTCTGAACCTCTCTTCAGGCCAGAGCCAACAAGAGACATCCGTTGCTAGTTCCGTGGTGAGTTCTTCGAGAACTGCAAGGGCCTTTCCAGCCATGATGGCTCCCACCTGCGCCAGATGGGTGTGACTGAGTGGTATGTCAATGGCTCACCCATTGACACACTTCGAGAGATCCTGAAGAAGAAGTCCAAGCTGTGCCTCATCAAGAAAGAACCTCCAGCTGGAGACCTGGCTCCTGCTCTGGCTGAGGATGGCTTCCCCACAGCAGCTCGTGGGGCTGTGCATTCCCCACTGCCTCTGGCACCCCTGACTAGCCGGCCTGGAAAACCAGGAGATGGGCCGGCCCAGGTTCCCTGGGAGCTCAGCCTGTCGCCCACCACAGGGGCTAAGCCTTCAACCACCTGTGCCCAGTGGCAACCAAACGGCCCCTGCAGGAGGACCGCTTCCTCCCAGCAGAAGTCAAGGCCAAGACCTACATCCAGACTGAACTGCCCTTCAAGGAAAGACTCTCCATGAGAAGACCTCCCACTTCTCCACCGAGGCCTGCTGTGAGCTCTGTGGCCTTTACTTTGAAAACCGCAAAGCCCTAGCCAGCCATACGAGGGCACACCTTCGGCAGTTCGGTGTGACAGAGTGGTGTCAAAGGCTCTCTCATCGAGACGCTGAGTGAGTGGATCAAACACCGGCCCCAGAAAGTGGGTGCCTACCGAAGCTACATCCAGGGTGGCCGCCCCTTTACCAAGAAGTTCCTCAGTGCTGGCCATGGCCATGACAATGACAAACGGCCACCCTGAGGCTGGCAGGGCAGCTGACAGTGGTGAACGGCCTGTGGCAACCAGCCCACCCAGGACCGTGAAGTAGAAGAGCAACAATGGCAAAATATCAACAAATCTGAACGCAAACAAGCCCGCCCACCAGATGCCTCTGCAGCTCCGGGTGGTGAGGATGCCAATGACCTGCAACAGAAGCTGGAAGAGGTGCAGCAACCCCCACCCCTGGTCCGACCAGTCCCCTCCCTGGTGCCTCGCCCCCTCCCCCCCCCCAGACATCACTGGTCAAGTTTGTGGGCAACATCTATACCCTCAAGTGCAGGTTCTGTGAAGTGGGATTCCAGGGCCCACTCTCCATCCAGGAAGAGTGGGTGCGACATTTACAGTGGCACATCCTGGAGATGAACTTCTCCAAAGCAGACCCTCTGCCTGAGGAGCCCCAGGCCCCACAGGCTGAGACAGCAGCTGTAGAGGCGCCCTAACACACATGCATTCCAGATCCGCTCTTATGCCACCTGTCACCTTCTGTTTCTCCTCTGTGTCCTCTTCCCATTTCCCTCTTTCTTTTCCGTTTCCAAAGGAGCAAGCCAAAACCTCAAACCGGCGCCCTTCAGGGACCGCGCACACTACATCCTGGGCGCCAGGAGCAAGCTAGCCACCTTCCCTCAGCCTGAGGACTCGGGCCACAAGGGTACCCTCCTTGAGCCTACCTAGTTGGTCCAGCAGGGGCAGTAGCCAGGCCTTTGGTGGTGGCCAATCTGGTTACAGGGGAGAATAGCACTTCCCTGTGTCTAGCAACCAGGCAGGGCTATGTCTGCCATCCGTGGCCATTTGCAAAGACCCCAAAGACCCCTGTTCCCTTTTGCCCCCATGAATATCTATTCTCACTCATGCACAGGCAAACATACACACACGTGAACCTTGTGAGATCTGGGATCTGCCCTAGCCCCCACAGTTCCCAAGTCAAACAACCACATCATGCCATGGTGCTTGCTCAGGGGAATCCATGCTCCCTCTGCTAACCTACTAGGGCTTGCGAGCCTCCACTAAGCCCACAATGCCACAGAAATTCTAGTTGGATGCTCCCCCATAAAGGGGGCCTTCCTAGTTTGGAATAATTCAGAGCTGACAGCTGCCTCCTGCCGTGTCAGAGCCTCAGGGGCTCCAGGGCTGGGAGGGTACATTGAGGGGTGGGACTCTCCTCTCCCACCCCTGCCACCCTCCCCCCTTTCACTGTTGCTTTTATGGTATAGCTTCCTAGATCTACCACTTTAAAAAAAATTGTTTTTTGTGTAGAGAATAAGGAACGTGGATCTTTTTATTTTCCAATCCTGGGCCAGCTAAATACCGGGAGCTAATTGACCTTTTAACCTTTGTCAGTGGCCATCTTTCAGTTATCAATGTACTTAGAAATATGTAAATTAGATTAAATTTCTCTTCTGCAAACACACACACACAAAAAGAAATTGAATACAGTGAAATTGTGTGTGTGTGCGTGCGCGTGTATGTGTATGCATGTGTGTATACATATATATGTGTGTGTATATTTATATACACATACACACACATATATGTAGATACATGTCTTAAATATATATATTTTTAAAAGGAGAAGTTGAGAGGGATGGCGTGGGTGAATATGTCCAAAATACGTTATATGAATATACAAAATTTTCAAAGAATTATATGCACACTTCCCCCTCTCAGTCCTAGGACTACAGGATTGAACCTGTGCAAATCTTGTGTTTGCTGCCACAGTCTACATGAGTTCATATGTACATCAGTCCTTTTGTGCCTGGAAGTCACTGTTACCTTGGAGTCATGTATCACCTCTGGCTCTTACAGGTTTTGTGCCTCCTCTCCTCATACCTCCCTGAGCCTTGTGGGGAGGGGTTCAATCAAAATATCCCATTTAGGACTCAATGCTCCAATGTCGGTCACTTTCTACACATTGAGCACTTGGGGGTTTCCCAACTACTAGAAGAAGCTTCTCTGATGTGGATTGGGCAAGGCATTGATCTATGGGTATAGCCAGCTGCCATTAAGAGACATTTTACGGATATGTGCCTTTATCAGAATAACAGTAGGCATCCCCTAAGACCGTGAGATATCAGCTTGAGGTTCTTAGTCACTTGCAGTGTAGGTATGAGTTCCATCTCAGGGAATCACAAAGTTATTGGTTGCTCCCATAAAATTGGTGCCACTATTAAGCTGGTGTGTCATACAGGCAGGTCCCTGCTGTAAGTCAAAGGTCTGTAGCTTGGTAATGTTGGTGATTACCTTTCTCTTATGGTATCAAGCAGAGCACCTTCTAGAGCCATAACAGCTGATCAACAAAGGTGAAGCTTCTAATCAGGCACTAGCTCAGCGCTTCCGTATTTGGTGAGAGAAGTAAACATTGCCTTCAGCAACAGAGCCTTACTATCAGTTTATGGGAAGTGATCAGTAGCATCGGAAATAACCTGTGAGGTTTGAGGGTTTCCATGGGGCCTCTTTGGCCAACAGCTCAACAAGGCATCACCTATTCTGGGCACTGGAGGTTTTACTTGGTGACATAAGATGTCTAGTTGTCTCTGCTGTTATTTGGTAAGTCCATTTAGACCGCTTTCAAACATGTATGCATTTTAGGAAACTTCTACAGTAGTAGGTTTCCACGTTGGTTTAGTTGTTCTCCCCGTAGTCCCTACTTTACCCTTTTCTCCATCTCCTCCCATTTTAATTCTCCTAGTATCCCTGTCTCTCCATAACAACATGCTCGATCTCTCTTCCTTGGGGGAGTCTCCCTTCCCCAAGTCCCTTACTTGGTATCCAAACTCTGTGGTAATTTGGAAAATAGCACATATATAGAAAGCTTAAAAGCTAACATCTACAGATGAAAGAAAACATACAATGTCTTTTAGGATCTATGTTACCTCAGCTGAGATGATGTTTTCTAGCTCTATCCATTTACCTGAGAATTTTATGATTTATAATAGCTGAATAATATTCCATTGTCTAAATGGATCACATTGTCATTATCCATTCATCAGTTGGTGGACATCTAGGTTGCTTCCAGTTTCCAGCTATTATGAATAGAGCAGCAATGAACATGAATCAGCAAGTATTTTTATATTTTGGGTATATATCTAAGAATGGTTTAGCTAAGTCTTGAGGTAGATTGATTTCTAGCTCCCTGGGAAACCACCACACTGATTTTTATAGTGGCTAGAGAAGATTGTACTCCCATCAGCAATGAATACGTGTTACCTTTCCCCTGCATCATTGAAAGCACATGCTTTATTTTATTGATCTTGGCCATTAGGACTGGTCTGAGATGAACTCTCAAAGTACTTTGAATTTGCGTGTCCCTGGTGACTAAGGATGCTGAAGGTGTCTTTAAAGGTTTCTCAGCCATTTCTGTTTCACTTCTTTTCACAGAACTAAGTTCTGTGCTTAGTTCCCTGTCCCTCTTTTGAAGTGGATTGTTTGGTTTTTTGATTTCCAGCTTTATATTTGCATATTTTAGATATTAACCATCTACCTGATGTCTAATTGGTAAAGAGATTTTCTCATTCTGTAGGCTGCTGCTTTACCCATATGATAGTGTCCTTCATCATATAGAAGTTTCTCAGCTTCATGAGGTACCATTTATAAATAATTGGTCTTAATGCCGCTGCTATCAGTGTCCTGTTCAGAAAGTCTTCCTCTGTGCCAATGAGTTTAAGACTATTTCCCTAATTTCTCTTCTATTAGATTCAGGATATCAGATCTTGTATTGAGGTCCTTGAGCCATTTGTAGTTTTCTGCCAAGTGGTACATAGTCATTAATTTTCATTCTTCTGCAAGCACCCATCCATTCGTTAAAGTTACTGTCTTCTCTTGAGTGTATGCCACATATTAAACACAATCGCCATCAAAATACTAATACAATTCTTCAGAGAAGTTGAAATAAAAATCTTCAACTTTGTATGAAAATACAAAATATTTGGAATCTATACAACAATATTGATTTATTGTTTTTATTAAGAATTGCTATTGGTAGAATAACCATCTTGACATTAATCCTACTGATCCATGTGCATGAGAGATTGTTCCATCTTCTGATTTCCTCTTTAATTTCTTCCTTAAATGCCAGTTTTTATTATACACGTGTTTCACTTTCTTGGCTAGAGTTCTCCCAAATTCATCTCTCTTTGTCTTAGTTAATTTCATCATTTGGCAACTGATGAAAACAGAGGCAGAGACCCACATCGGAACACTGGACTGAACTGCTAAAGTCCAGCTGAAGAGCGGGAGGATTGAGAATATGAGCAAAGATGTCAAGATAATGATGAGTATACCCACTGATACAGTTGGAACTAAGAGGAGCTAGCTCATCAACTCCAGCCGGACTGGGAAGGAACAAGCATAGGATCAAATGAGTCCCTCTGAATGTGGTTGACATTTGCATGGCTGGGGCAGGATTTATCCCTACTGCATGCACAGGGTTTTGGGGAACCTATTCTCTGAGGATGATAGCTTGCTCAGCCTCTATATAGTAGTAAGAGTCTTGCATCTTCCCCAAAGCAATGTGCCTTGGTTGTATGGAGTGGGGTGGGAGGGTATGTGGAGGACATGAGAGGAGAGGAAGGAGAGGGAACTTGGATTGGTATGTATACTGATAAAAACATAGTTTGTTTTCTTTTTAAAAAATGTAATAGAGGATATCCACTCATAATACATATATATATATATATATATATACACATCAAACATTAGAAGTCTCTGTAGTCTTTCATAGTTCCATTTATTTATGGCTAAGTATTGAGCTTCTTTCTTCTGAGATTCAGGAAATCTATTTACCTGTAAATCCCTGTCTCACTATTATTATTAGTGTGAGTAAGCTCATACTAATCTATTATCACATCCAATTTCCCTTTTTTAAAATGAGATCTCTGAGCCTATGAAATTTCCCCAACACCCAACCCTATAGCAATTATAATCAACCACTAAATGAAATCCCTAACCCTGAGAACAAACTTTCTTGGGAGAGGGAACATCATCTTCTAAATTTACTTCCAGTTGTCATGGGGGTGATGTTCTTTCTATGGGATCCTGTGAAAGTAAAATGATGGTTAAGTTCAAAGATTACTGTCTGGTTTAATTGCAAATAGTCTCTGAGTATTTGTAGGGTGTTTCTGAGCTTCCTATTTCGAGGTCTGTCCAGAACATTGTAAAGAAGTGCATCATTTCATCTAACCAGGGTGGAACCATCTTGAACAAATGGTACCCAAAAACAGGTCATATAGTAATGCTAGCAGCATCATGACGTCATATCAACCAGGTGGAGTTACTGATGTGGGCCCCCATCTTCTTCCTGGAAACTTCAAAGATTCCTGCAGGAAAATTCATTGTTCATTGTGGAAAACCTATACATTATTTATATATATATATATAAATATACAGACATATATATTCAATAAAAGGTATGATAGAGACAAATGTAGATATGAAGAAAAGTCATTTTTTTCTAAATTCTTTTTTCCTTTCTGTCCCATACCATTGCTCCTGACATGAAACAGAAACTATGAATTTATACTTTTAGAACATGCTTGGATGTAGACAGGGACAGAGCCAGTGCTCAACTCCAAAGCAAGCTCTCTCTCTATATATATGCATATATATGTTTATATATATGCATATGTTTTATCATCTGCACTTATGAGTCCTATTTGTTTTGCTGGAGGATCCTGATTGGATAGATATTTTTCATTCTTGTCAGCATCCAAACATCCAGGGTCTCTGGAATTTTTGAAGATGAGTATTTCCTGCAAAGAAAAGAATATAGTCCTTCCCCAACCTTTATGAGGTTTTCTTACCATTTGTATGATTGTCACCATTATGGAGGAGCTGTCATTTCTCTTTTTCAGAAGCTTTCTCCTTTCAAACTGAAACTTTATTAATTTTGATGGTATCTATAGTTTTTCTTCTCCTGTGGAAACAAGACAAAACCCTGGTTGATTTAATTCAGAAGACTTCTATTATGCAATATATCTCCACTGCTGTTGTCCCTTTCTCATTAGTGTTAAGAAAATTCAATGTAAAAACAAATAAAAAATGAAAATTCAGTGTTAATAAAGCATGATGTAATCTATTTCTGGGGGTATTTTCCACACCTTTCTGTTTTTTTAACATATACTTTATACTTCAATTTGATCTTTCTATAACTGCCTGACCTATAGAATTGTGTGATTTACCTGCAATATGCTAAAAATTATAATAAGCAAAAAAACTGTTTCATTTTCCTAGACACATATGCTGGACCATCATTATCTGTCTTTATTTGTTCATTTATAATCACGATGGCTGTAAATTCTAATAAATGTGTGAATACTTAATCAGTCCTTGTGGAAGGACAGTCCATTGATATCTCCTAGTAGGCCAAGACTTATTATGAGTAGGCACTGTGAAGGCAAATTTTTCTCCAAACTTTTCTTGTAAAGGTATAGTGAAGAAAAATCTTTCAAATCAATAACTATAAGAGGCCATCCTTTTGGTAATAGAGAAGACAGAGAAATTCCAGATTGTAGAGGGCCCATAGGTTGAATTGACTTATTGACAGCTTTTAGATCTGTTACCACTCCCCATTTACCAGATTTATGTTTTACAACAAATACAGGAGAATTCCAAGGGCTTGTTGATTCTTCAATATGATGAGTATTTAGTTGCTGTTGTACCAGCTGTTCTAAGGCCTGCAACTTATCTTCAGCTAGAGGCTACTGCTTAACACATATAGGATTATCAGTTAACCATTTTAATGGTAGGGCTGTTGGTACCTCTAAAAGTTTGCTAGTTGCTTTATGTTCTTGTACACCCGGAATGGCTGGTGGCCTTTGTGTATAGTACCTTATAATACCCTTCACAGAATTGTGAGTTCCTGGGACTGCAGGAATGTTAATCTCGGTATTCCATTGCTGCCACAGGTCACAGCCCCCAAAATTTAAGGCAGTATTAGCCACATATGGCCTCAGCTTCCCTCTTTGACCTTCTCGCCCAAAACAGTCAACCAATTGTGTGTTTTGATTAACTTGAGATATGGTTCCAATTCCTAGTATTTGAACATGTGCCTCTTGAAAAGGGAAATTTCAATGCCAAGATTCTGGAGTAATTAGACTCACATAGAAACCTGTGTCTATCAAATCAACAATTACAATGCCACTCATAGGCACTCTTTGCTTTGGTCTTTGATCATTTATAGAAGTCTGCCTGACTATATGTTTCTTATTTCCTATTGGAAATTTGACTTATCCTCCATGTTTATGCCATCATCTAAAACAGTATGGTATTTTATAGAAGCATCTGGATTTTTAAATTTTCCTAGTGAGACATGTCCTCCACAGTGACTGGCTTGGGGGCCTTTGAGAGGCCCTTCAAGGAATTTTCTGATAATATTGGTTTTCCTTGTCTGTCTTTGGCTGATCTGCATTCATTGGTCCAATGTCGGCCTTTGTCACATCTTCTACATATACATATATCTGAAGGCTGACTCCTCCTATTCTTGCCATTCCCAGAGGAGATATTAGTCAGAATTCCTTGTCTACAATCCCTTCTGAGACATCCCATTTTAACACAATTAAAAAATTTGGCATTTTGATGTCTCCTCATTCCTTTGGAAATTGCTTCTCCTACCCAAGATACAGTATTATAGTCAAATACCTCAATGTTCATTGTATGCAGGATCCATTCATCTACAGGTGCTGATCTAACCTTTAACAGCCCAAATATCTTCTTATATTCTAAGGTGGCATTTTCAAAAGCCAAGCGTTCAGTTAGTACACATTAGCTTCAGGGTCTCTCACTACAAATTGTAAAGCCTTAATTAATCTTTGTAAAAAGTCAGTAAAGGTTTCTCTCTGGCCCTGTTTAAACCTGGTATATGATTTAAACTTTATCTCTAGTTCTTGAATTCTGTCCCAAGCATTCAAGGCTGCTTTGTGGCATAAGGACAAGATTTATTCATCATAAAGAGCTTGAAATTGTGGACAAGCAAAAGGGCCTTCACCAAGAATTTGATGTTGGGAAGTCTCAAAGTCTTTTGCTTTTCTTTGTTGTTCCAAAATTTTGGCCCCTTCCCTGAATTAAATTGTAAACATTAATTGAGGCCCATCATCCAGGACTGCTGAAACTAACTGAATCCAATTGTGTGCCATTGCTTTAGTTCTAGATGACCATGCCTTTATGATCTCCCTAAAAATGCAGAATGCAAACCTACTTCTGTATAACTATTTGCTTTCGATTTTTCTGTTTTGCATAATGTAATACCTTATGTGAATATAATAGTATAAATCTTCCATTGTAATTTGTATGCTTCTAAATTTATAGTTGACTCTGCTTTTGTATTAATAGCATTGGGAACCTACAAGGCACTTTCTGGAAGAGAGATTGCCCAACAGTTCTAATAAGCCTGAGCAAAGTTAACGCATTCATAGTGACAAAACAGACGGCTAGGAGATCAAATTCTGAATCACTTTATTTGATGTTGATATATTTTGTATCTAATGGAGTTGAATACATATATAGTTTGGAAATTTATCGAGTGTTCCTGTACCATGAGTGCTATAGGCATGAGCCCATCGCAGTACATGCACCATGAGAGGTGAGATACACATTTCAGCCTCCCAGAGTATCTACAACATGAGTGCTAGAAAACACTCATCAGCTTCACACAGCGTATGCACTCTGAGTACTGAGCTACTTGTTGGTGGTCACTCAGAACACTTCAAAGGAGTTCTGGTATATAGGTGTCAGCATCCATAGTACAATAACAATGACTCCTGGGTTACATCAGCATGTCCTTCCCACACAAGTGCTTGTGAGATACAGTCATCAGCCTTCCACATTATATGCACAATCAAATATGTGTGACAGCCATGAGCCCACCACTGTATATGTACCATGAGCGGTGAGATACATATCTCATGGTATGTACTCCCACAGTAGGTACCAAGAGAGCTGGGTTACAGCCATGTGCCCACAGCAGTATATATACCATGAATACTGGGTAATAGGGAATCCCATCCAAAAGTACATACACTATCAGTTCTGGTTATAGCTGTAAGCCTACCATTGTATATGTACAATGAATGTCAGGTTATTGGCATGAGCCACCCTCAGTGCATGCAGCTTGAGTTTGGAGTTAATTATGGCACAGCACATTCACAATGAGAACATGGTTGCAGCCACAAGTCCACTGCAGTATGTTCAATACAAATGCTGGATTGATGGTTTGAGCCTCATACAGTAGATCACCATGAGTGCTCCAATACAGCAGTCAAGTTACCATTGTAAATGCATGATTAATGCTGAGTGTTAGCCATAAGAGCACTCCAGTACATGTTGGGATGTATGTGTGTTCCTGTCACAGTACATGCACCATGAGTGGTTGGAAATGTGTCAGCCCTCCACAGTACATGCACATTGAGTGTCAGGATATAACTATGAACCCATGATAGTGCTTGTACCATGAAGGCTTGGATATAGGTATGAGACTCTAGCTGTACACACATGACTTGTGCTCAGTTACTGGTGTGAGTCTCACACATAACATTCACCATGAGTGCTGGATTTTAAGCATGAGCTTCCCTGTAATGTGCTGGGATCATAGTTATATCTAGCACTAATAGTTCATGTCCTGCTGGAAGCTCTTACTCAAAACCAAGAATTCATTGTTCATGAATTATTGTGGGCTTAGGGGTGGAAACCAGCACTGAATGTGAATGTACTGTGGGAGACTTAGATGTGTCTCACAGTACTCATGGTGCATGTGCTGTGGGAGGATCATGCCTAAACCCCAGCAATAATGTGAACGTACTGAGTGAGACTGAAGAACTAACGGTTCATGTGTGGATGGAGACTCACATAGCTAAGCTATCACTCATGGGGCAGGTACTGTCAGAAGTTCATGTCTATATCCTACCACTCACTGTGAATGCACTGCCCCAAATGCAAACCAGTAGCCCAGCACTTCCGTTGCATGCACTGCAGGAGGCTGACACAACTGCAGCAGCACTCAAGGTGCATATCCTGTGTGAGACTGACACTTGTATACAGCAAGCATGGTGTGTACACTGCAAGATACTTGTAACCGTCTGAAAGAACCAGCATCCAGGCTGCTGACAGTGCTCAAAGAGAAAGTCCACAGTGTAGCACAAACTGAAACTTTTGTATCTGAGGGGTATCAGACCTATTCTGACAGATTTCTTCTGTATTCTCTCATGGTGCTTTCATGATGTCTCTTCATTACCCTCCTTGCTTTCTCTAGCTCTCATTCTGACTCTATCTTTACCCTTGATGTTCCCCTCCTAATTCTCTCACGCATGATGTTATTCTTCTAGCCCATTTTAACACCTTCTCTCATGTTGTTTTCCTCTGATGCTCCAAAATTTCTTTGTTCTTCATAGCTTAAATACCCCAAAATTTTTTTCAAGCAATATAGCATCTTATTTGACAAAAAATATATCATCTGATGTCAGGATACGGTCTGCAGCACCCTATACATTCTTTGTATTAAGGCATGTCCATGTTGTTTGGTTATTAAAATGGGTCCTTGTCTTGCTTCATGCCATGCTGTGGTCCTGGATCCTTTGTGGTTAGGATTGTTCTAGGTCAAATGAGATGAGGGTGTGGCTCAAATGCCCTTGAATTTAAGCTTGCCCCAGATGCCTTGGTAATTAGGGAGCTGCCATGCTTCCAGTGATGTCTCTGATTCTTTGTATGGACTGAACGTTTCTGTGTCCCTTCTGTTTTACATGTGGTTCCAAGCTTTGAGTTCTCAGATTAATGTTTTTAATTTAGAGTACCTGTTAAAGCCAGAAAGCATGAAATGGATCATTAGAGGAGAACAAGCCTTGAGGGAAGTGGGATGGCAGAAGAAATGCACTGTGGAAGGGAGTAAGGGAATCTCACAAGTGGAAAGGTTTAACCAGGGATGGAAGAAGTGTGGTGTTAAGGAAAGGGTTAACCAATAGTATGCATGGAGGAAAAATCTTTTTGGATAAATATTACATTTTAAGTTGTTTAAGTTTAGCATGTTAAGGTGCTTGATGCCAACCATATAATGTTAAGTTTGATGCTGGGAAATCACATACTAAAAGGTAAGAAAATGACCCAGAAAATGATCCTCTGACCTCCACACATGGTCCGTTGTTTGCCACCAAGCCTAATAAATGAAGCTGCATCCTTGGAAGCCTAAGTAAAACAAATGAATGAAGGAGCCCTGCACACGTGGATAATGTACCTCCCAGAAGATTAGGTTGACTAAACAAAGATCCCACTACTGTGAGAGAGTTCCCTCTGGTCTGTGAAGTAAGCAGGGCTCCTGTCAAATATTACAAGCTCTTGCCAAAGTCCTCATTTATGCATGAGAATTAGATTGTAGGACTCTTCTGAACACAGTACACACTTGGGAGATAGGATATTTAGAAGTCATGTTGTATCCATGCTGGCTAGCTTTCACAGTACTAGAACTTCTATGCAAGCTACTGGATGAGGAAAATTGGCAATGATTCTATCCATCTGTAGACCCTGCATGTGACAACTTGCCTGGCAAGATATTCTCTGTGTGTTGACTCTTCTAGGAACAATGAAATTTGTGATTTGATTTTAGGTCTACCACACAGTAGGGCACTCTTGTCTGGTTGTGTAAACTTGGTTAAGAGCCCAACGACTGAGGCCATGGTGATGTAATATGGAAATATCTCTTATTCTAGAGACTGGAACCTTCGCTGGACATCACAGTCACATATCGTAACATACCTTGAGGTCACTTAAGACATAAGGCTGCTCTCCTACTGTGTACTCACCTTGATTGTGTAGCCAACTTTTAAGAGAAAGATGTAACAATTACCACCACTTTCCTTAGTCTTCATACATAGCCACCTTTTACAAACTACACTAATACTTAATTGTAATGTTAAATTATGTCTTCTTCTGTGCCCCTGATCCAGAATAATTTATTTATAACATTTGTATAAAAGAGCAAGCATAGAGGTTGACACACTTTTAAATGAGTATCCACCAAAACAGTTGGGCACAGCAGCATCACTGGGCAATCATGGTATTTGTAATATTTTTTTCCTGTCTGGGTAAGTTGGGTTCAGTTGGGCTCATTACCTTAATCCTTTGTAAGACTCCATGAATGATTTCTGTAAAGTACCCTACTCCTTCCCCATGTGATTCTTATGGGGAAATTCAATAAAAGAGAGAGCAACAAAAGGGGCAGACACACAAATTCACACATTGGGACACATGTAGGTATAGACAAACATAGGAACAGACACAGACTCACACACACACACACACACACACACACAACCAGACAAAGGGACAGACAAACTTCTTCAGAAAGGCACAGATTTGGATTCATGCAACAGACAGAGGAGGGATTCTTCATTCCTGAATGTTGAACAATAGGGTGCCAAGGAACCCATACATATCTATATTTGTATTCATAAAGATGTAGCAAACTCGGCATCTAATATTTGTCATCTTTTGTTACAAATGAAGAACTCTACTCATTTCTGGAAATCTCATGAGATTCATTCTAGGCAGAAATTGATTTCAATATTTTATCAGATGGCAGAATAATGAATTTATTGACCTCTTGGAAATACTTTTGACCCTTTGCTCCTTTCAACTCTGCATTACAGGTCCTTAACTTCCTTAGAATTCCACACAACTAGGAGATCTCTGATCAAGGACTAAGGGAGAGAGCCCAAGTAGCAAAGCATTTGTGTTAATCTTTCAGAATTTATCAATATGCTCCACTAGATAAAATCAAATTCCTATTGAATTATGTATCCCCTTGTGTTGTGTCATCTCTCTGACGATGCATGTACAGTACATGTTTAAATAGGTGAATGGAAGTTAGCAAGCATTACATAGTCTGAAAGCATAATAAGGTCTGTAGAATCAGATAAGATTTAATGTTTTAATGCCTGGCCAGTCATTCAAGGAACAAAACACTATATGTAATTTATCTACAGAAGTGGTGAAAGATGGATGTTGTGTCTCCCCTCTGCCTTTTTCAGGGCAGTCACAACAAACATTTTTAATTGGTTTCTGAATGACATCTCTATATAAACAAGGTTTTCCTTGAGTAAAGGTTGGGATAGTTGTTACCCAACAACAACATTTATTTTTAAGCTGGGCTTGCTGGGCTCCCAACAGGAGCCTTCCAGCTCAGTTGGTTTCATAAAAGCACGTTTGATGAGGAATGCCAGGGAGGCAGAGGCAGGAGGTTGTCTGCAAGTTTCAGGTCAGCCATGGCTATGGATCCCGACCTTGTCTCAAGAGATAAAGTCAGCTTAGTATTCCTATTCCTTTTGTCCTTCAAGTCAACAAGTTCCAGGAACAGTAACAATCCTTTCCCATCTGCAGCTCTGATCTGGCTAGATTTGAAGGAACCGGGCTAAGACTGGGGTTAAAGGGTGAGTTCCACAAAACTCTAAGGCCCACAGATCTTCGATTACAGAACGCTTACATTTATTTTTCTTTGATATGGCAAAACAAACTTCCTATGGACATCTGCCCTCACATTTGCCTCTGCTCATGCCTGGGGCTGGTCTTGCAGAGGATGAACCAGCGCCCATGACTCTTCACCATGTAGCAGTCCTGGCAGCCCTTCTTGAGGACACCCTTGGTGTGGAAGTCCAGCGAGGGCTGCAGGTGCGGCAGGGGGTGGCCCCAGAGAAGCAGGGTCTGGCTCTTGGAAGGGTCCCCAGCAGGAATGAGGAGAAGGCTTAGGGCTTCCCGCGAGGCAAATCAGGTGCAGGAGAGGATCCATGAGCGAAGCCATTGTGCTTCCCACAAGCAGGGCAGCCAGGCTGAGACCAGACCAAAAGCTTCTGCTTCTGCACATTAGCTCTCCCTCCCTTTTTTAATAACTCACTTAGTCCAACTGATAATGTCCACATGCACTTGGCT
>NC_052059.1:62338743-62451760 GCF_903992535.2 Arvicola amphibius | reverse complement strand
TTCAATGGAATAAGTTCAATGCAAATCTTAGAGAAACTCTTTTCACTTCCAAACAAGATGAGTATGCTCACTTACAATTCTTCTACCACCACTATTCCAGAGACAAAAGCAAAAGCAGCAACATTGTGCTACCACATTAACACTTCAGCCTGTGTTATTGATTCTGCTTAAGATGTCTTATAGTGCTCAAGATCATAGGTGTTTTGTACACCCATTTATTATAAGTAGTAACTTTTAATAAATTTGTCTCTATTTGAAACATACAAAGAGGTCTCAATTAAGAGCTATCCATATATTTGTTGTCTATAAATCAATATTCACTTTAAATTTTATCCACATTTTGGGACAAAGTATATGTAGTAAAAATATTGGCCTTGACATTTAACGCTCTTATATTTTACAATTGATTATAACATATTTTGTTTTTCTACTTTATAGCTAGTCGAAGACTTAAGGACCAGATCTCAATCAGGTAAGAATGTCTGGATTTTAAATACACTGAGTATGTAGAGAATATAAAGTTCAGAAGCTGCCACCATATTTTTCTCTCTGAAAGACAATTTCAGCTTCTTTGATTATTTGCTAATCAAAGCTGAATATTTATCTGTGGAGAAGCACATAGTTTTAAATAACTGATTATTCCTCTGATACAACATGAAATGCTATTAGGATTCCCTGTCTGTGGACGTGATTCAGCAGATAAAGTGCTGGCTGTGCATATGAGAGAATGGGAGATGGATGCCCAGGGTCCACATGAGGCCTGTTGGTCTTGTGCGCTTCTAAAATCCTGGTGAGCTTTGGTGAGATTGCAGGTGGAGATAGAGCATCCCCTCACATTTTCTGGATTGCTTGCCTGAGGTTTGCATTCTTGAGTGAGAGACCCAGCTAGTAAACTAATGCTTAAGGTTAGGGTCAACTCCCAAGTCCATATTCC
Source organism: Arvicola amphibius (assembly GCF_903992535.2). Lineage (NCBI taxonomy): Eukaryota > Metazoa > Chordata > Mammalia > Rodentia > Cricetidae > Arvicola > Arvicola amphibius. The sequence goes on along the minus strand of NC_052059.1, from coordinate 62,450,826 downwards.
AATCACCACAACTACACACTGGCATGTATGTACCTTAAATCACACATACATAGAAATACACAGAATATAATATATTTTGCACATATATGTAAAAGGATCCATTTTCAAGTCGTTAATCTTTTTCACTAATTTGTTTGACTGAGTTGTCTGTGGGAAGAGTGTGAATAATATGGCAAGGTTCAAGCCTCTCCAAGGCTTTGCTAAATATCACCTCAGAATGGCCTTGTAGACATGCTTCTGTCCAGTAGGTTAATAGGCCCCTCACTGAGTTCCCCAACTGTGGTGAATCCCAATGTAGGTGAAGTTAGAAAAACAAACTGGTTGGTCCAGAGCTTACCAACCAGAAGCCCTGAAATTTGGAGCTCCTAGATATAGTATGGATGGAGTAGAGCTGAGGGTACTATATTGCTCTGCAGTGCCCTGTAAATACTCAAGCCTTGTGCAGGAAGGAATGGCCATTGAGTATAAAGAGGATCATCATAGATCCAGGTGGTTTTGGTGTGTGCTTTTAATCCTAGCCCTCGGGAAAGCAGAGGTAGGCGCATTTGTGAGTTCAAGGCAAGTCTGGTTTACAAGAACCAGTTCCAGGACAGGCTTCAAAACTACAGAGAAACGCTGTCTCAAAAAACAAAAAATGGAAAAAAAAATTATTATGTACTTGTGCACAAAATATGGTGAATTCTGATATTGTTGGCAGCTTGATGCTTTGATGTTTAGATTTTTAGATGTTTGATGTTTAGATCAAGATGTTGCTCTTAAAGCAACTTCTTGGGAGAGAGTGACTGACTAAATGTAATGCCTAAAAAGTTTCTTGAGAGAAAACAGGACAAGGTGCTTTAGGTTTAGGGGAAGAAATGAAATAGGCGCATTAAGTACTTAGAGCACAAAACAATCTGTTACTGCAACCATCAGAACAAAGTGTGCAGAAAATCCGCCATTCCCCTGTTTTGTGTGCTTGGGTGTGTGTGTGTGTGTGTGTGTGTGTGTGTGTGTGTGTGTGTGTGTGTGTGTGTTGTTTTAATCAAGAGCTAAATTTTCTATGTTCTTTTCCATGAGGAAAGGTGGAAAGAAGAGCAGTCATTAATCATCAGCAACTGTTGAAGAATGAATTCAGAATTATTTGGCTAGGCCTCTTTGCCCATGCCTTTAATCCCAGAATGTGGGAGGCAGGAGGCATAGATCTCTTTGATTTCAAGACAAACATGAAATATATAGTGTGTTAAAAGTTAGCTAGAATACATAATGAGATCGTTTCAAAAAATGTTGTTGTAAATATGTAATGTAAGATGTATTAGGGACTCAAAAATAAAGAATTTAGAATCATGCTAAGTGTTTTTATATGGATACTTAAATGATGATCACTTTCAACATATGTCACAGTGAAGGAACAATGACAAGAGAGCCAGAGCAGAGGAAGAAAAAGTGTGTCACCTTCAACAATGGTAAGAATGACTCCATCTGTCCTACCTTCCGTGAAGAAAATAAGGAAGAGTAAAGATTTTAGATCCCAAAAAGGAGTTCAGGAAAACAAGTATAAATCAAGCACTTTCAAGTGTGAAGTATTTTTGTCGAAACATTCCTTTTTCATTTTAATCCTGATATCTGGACAGCCTTTGAATAAATGAGAAAACATCTTTACACAGCACATGTCCTCCATAGTCACATTGCAGCAAATAGGATTGTCAGAAATCCAGATTCTCCTTGAGTTTTATGACAAATGCCTTGTATTTTGTACTGCATATCACTACACATCTCATGGCCACTAAAATGAAGTTATGTCACGAAAAAACCTCAATCAATTATTTTCATTAACTAATTTCCTACCTTAATATGTAATTAAATCATCTGATTCTTAAATGTCTATGAAAGTTCTCAGTTTGGAAAGTTTTGGCATACTGTATAATTGTTTTCTTTAGAAATCTCTTATTTGAAGGTGGAAGTAGTTGTTTTTTACAGTGAATGTGTTGATTTTAGGAAGACTTATCAATCCTTATGTTTTCCTTTTCTTTATTTTCCTTCTTTGTTTTTCTTGGTTCCTGCTAACCCTTGTTTCTCTCAAAAAGAAAGAAAGAAAAAGAGGAAAAGGAACGGAAGGAAGGAAAGGAAGGAAGGAAGAAGGAAGGCAGGGGAAGAACGGAAGGAGGGAAAAGCGCAAAGACAGAAAGAGACAGCCAGACCTCCTCCATCCTTCCTTTCTCTCTCTTTCTCTCTCTCTCTTTCCCTCCCTCCCTCCCTCCCTTCCTCCTTTCTTCCTTCCTTCCTTCTTTCCTTTCATTTTCTCCTTCCTTCTTTTTTTTCTGAACTGCTAGAGGTTTGAACATAAAGCTTTTGGAGCATTCTAGGCAAGCACTCTACCCATTATCTCTGCCTTCTGTTTTTGTTAAATAGAACATGGTAAGGGTGTATATCATTTCCATGCTGCAAAGCATAATTCAAGAATAAAAATTGAAACAAAAAGCAAAGTGAAGAAAATGACATCATTCTGTATTTCAAAGAATTAGATGCTTCTCCATTGAGTCTGGAGAGACTTCGTGGCAGTGGCAGGAACACCATGTAGGTTTTGCTTTCAGCAACTGTCATCACAGTGTCTTTTATACCTAAGTTGCCAGTGGCAACTACACTAGGTAGTGAATCCAAAACCAGCTTCCCTCAAGAGGTAAGATGAAGAGAGTGAATATTATTGTAATGGAGACTGCTTTGTGTCACTTTATTATGAAGTTTGCTGTTCATGGCATTTGTGGTGGTGAGAACTGACTGAGGCCTCCTGCATAATAAGCACAGGCTTTCCTCCTGAGCCGCAATCCCAGTCCACTAGTTGGTGGCTGGAATGGTTGTCCTGAGACATGGAGAATGCTAAAAAGGCACACTAAGTTTCCTTGACTTTAAACAAGACAAAAAAATGAATGAACACTTATTTCTCTTTTGTTTTTTATGTTTATTTTAGTTTTTTGAGACAGGGTTTTTCTGTGTGTAGATTTGGAGCCTGCCCTTTAATGTATTCTCCGCACAAGCTGGCCTTGAACTCCCTCCCATAGAGCCTCCTGCCTCTGTTTCCAAGCACTGGGATTAAAGGTGTGAGCCACCACTGCCTGCCTCCAATGTTTCATTTCTAAAAGCAAACTTCCAGGGTCCAGGGAAGGATTGAGTGAGTTTATTGTTTACATATGTAAATATGTACAATGATCCTATGTCAGAAAGTAGCCCATGGAATTTGCTGCTCTAGTCTTACAGCTTCTTCTCTGATGCTCTTGCACCTGAGGTAGAGCTCGGGGTTATTACTACCAGGGGAGGGATCTTTCCAGTAATTCATTTCAGAGGAGATGATGCCTGCTATCATGAGTATCCTGTAAGCCACATATAAGTCTGGGAGCACAGATGGAACTAAGGATATTTTTCCCTCAAATGGGATGAGGAGAGGAAGCTTGTTGCCTGCCCTCCCTTGAGCTGTTATGTAAAGGTCTTCGTCCCTCATTTCTTTCTTTCTGCCAGGTTTCATCTTGATACAAAAGACAGAAGCCATACATCTAGTCCCAGTGGTAGGAATTTGCACCATAAAATGAACAATTTTAACTAAAAGGCAAAACAAGGTTCTTCGTTTCCTTGAAGAACAAAAATGTTTATAGGCCCATGGATTTTTTTTTCCATTTTGAATCTGTTGTTTTGTTTGTGAGACACAGTTTTATTGTTACATAGTTCTGGCTGTCTTGGGAATCATAGGGTGATTGTTTATTTTTAGGTAGTATGCTTAATAGGTTTAATCTTGTTTGATATGAAATAAACAAAATGGATTAATTCTACATGAAGAACTTTCCTACAAAAGAGTATTTACTCTAGAATAGTCTAGATTAGTCTCAAAAATGGATACTATGTACCTAATCATTTTATATGTTATATTTCTCTAGCATTGTAATGAATTAATTTTGATTTTTTTAGAAGTACATTACAATACTGATCAGAAGCCTTTTTGCAGGTAAGGTCTCAGAATACAATAATACTAAGGAAATAAAAAGATAACAAGCCAATTATTGGTTGTATTCTCAGATAGATATTGATTTATACACTCAATTTTTGTGTTGATTTACAGTCCCCATAGTATTATCAATGTATTTTAGCCTGAAATATTGTTTTTTTTCAGATTGTGGACATGAGGTGTATATTCAACCATCATTTCCCACGTACCAATTCTGTGTTTTGGAAAATGAGCCTACTGATGATAACCACACTCACTATGTCCATCTGACACTCCTTGCCTTTTCAAAAACTTTAAGAAATCAGCTAGTAAACCAGACCTTCATCGCATTTATATTTCTGAGAGCTGACAGAATTTGGGATCTCTCTGCATTATCACAGAGTGTTACAAGAAGTCAACAAATTGTTTACCTCCTTTGACACCATCTCCACATGCAGAGGCTCTTTGGTTCTGTGTAGGACCCTTTCCTAGATGGTGCAAGATCCCATGCCTTCCTCCTACCACAGTGCTCCATCCATCACTTGTCCATTCATGTGAGCTGTTTTCTACAGGAATGAAGTCTCTGGATCTCAGTAGATTAAGTGAATGTAGAGAGCCAAACTGTGGCATGTTTACTCTTTATGTGTCTGTAAAAGGGGCTTTGTCTTTCCCATCAGTAAGACATGAACATAGAGTAGAAGGCCCTTTCTGTCAGTGATCTGCTATCTCAGACACTGATTTGGCAGAATATTAAAGGTGGTATGTCAAGCTAGTTCTGTGCTCATCTTGATTACTTCCATAATAGAGGAAAATTGTGTTATCATTTGTGGGGCCATGTACATTGGATGCACATTAATAAATTGCTTATTTACTTCATACTAAAAGATCCAAAAGGCATCACAGTTAATGTCCAAAGTGCAGATTCATAATTTACAGTAGTTACAACTGTTCCAAGAAATACCTTGCAGAAACCATGTTACTTTCTACTTGGAATTCTAAACTGTCTCAAGCTAAAATCCTGTATTATCCACTGATTTTTATTTTTATTTGTTCATATTTTTATCTCATTAATTTAATACCAATGCTCATTTGGCATAGAAACAGGCTGACTGTGGTTTCAAGATTCACTCATGAAAAAAAAAAGATTCACTCATGAATGGACTACTAAGGGACAGCTTGAGCACATCCTAGGCCATGGTATCTTGTAAGAGTGCTAGTAGAAGCAGGAATCAGTTCTATGTTCCACAAACAAACCTTGTGAGAGATAGAATCACATGCACTGAGAGCCCACAAAGTAACCTGAGAGAGAGGGGTTCTGTGATGCTCTAGGAGCAGAGGATGACACGAGAAGAGAAATCGGGGTACTAATTACATTGAGCACAAGAGTGACCATCAGTTACTACAGTATTAAAAATGTGCTGGAGAGAAACTAGTGTCTTTGGTATTCTCTCTCTCTCTCTCTCTCTCTCTCTCTCTCTCTCTCTCTCTCTCTCTCATTTGTTTCTATGCTTTCATTTGTGTGGACTAAATTCTTTCCTTTCTTTCACATGGGAAAAAGTTTAAAAGAGTGTCACCAAACCTAATCAACTGATTGAAGGACATGTTAACGCTTGACTGTAAATCTCTAATGTATGTTAGAAAATAAAACAACAAATAATCAAAGCATTTGGAAAATGTTTTATATGAATATTAAAATATTACTTTATAAAATATGCCACAGCAGCGTACGACCACCTGGAGAGCTGAAGTCAATACTTAAGAAGTCTATTCAGATCAGTGGAGGTAAGAGTAATCATGAATACTTTGCTGCTACTTCCCTAGTTTCAATAGCAACTTAATTCATTCAAAAAAGGAACAGAGTAAATAAGGTATAAATGTAATTTCATTTTTTTAAAAATTTGCCTCCTAATGTTCCTCACATTCAAAATTATTTAAGAAATGGTTTTCTGAGAAATGTCAGTATCAAACTATAATTCTGAACCATGTTTATTTATTTAACCTGAGCCTCTGATGCACACAGTGTCTTTGCATAAATAAAAGGACCTCTAACTAGTCCACAGTATGTGTCCTCTAGAGTTATATGACAGCAATTTTGGTTGTTATTAAATGAATTTTTCTTTCATTTTTAAAATAAATACATTGCATTTATGCTACATATATATCACTGTCAATAAAAGGTGATCGTGTAAAAAACAGAAATACAGTATTTAATTACTTTCATTAAGGATTTTGAGAACTAAATTTAATGACATTTTTATGGGGTTTGTTCCTTTCTATAATTTCTCTATTTAGACATATTAGACAATTCACATATGATTTTATGTTTATCTTTAATTATTTGCTATTTAATCTGACTATTTCTGGGCATAAGAAATAATAGGCTTGCTCAACTTTTTTAAAAAATGGCCTTTGAGTCCTGTAGGCAGTGCTGAAGATTGAACATTGCCATTCTAAGCATTCTAGACCAGCGCTCACCCTATTGACTATATCGCCAGCACCTTTTTCCTTTGGTTTTATTAGTGTAGGATATGGTGATACTTGGTTTATATGCTGATAGACGTAATTACAAGAACAATTTGCCACAATAGGAGGAAGGCTGAGAAAAGAGCATCATTCTGCAGTGGACAGCACTGACTGGTCCATTGAGTCTGGATAAGATTCTAAGAGTGGGAGGAACACTACAGAGTTTGGGCTTTCAGCAGCTGTTACCACAGTGTCTTTCACACCTACCTTGCCTATGGAGAGCACAGCATCAAGTGAATAGGAGTACATGGAGTGCAGAGGGTCTGAAAGAGTCAGTATTATTGTAGTGTGGGTGACTGTCCTTTACATTATTTCCACACTGGATTTCCTTTGTGGTGAGAAGGGTTGATGGAGGTCTCTTACATCCTAAGACTCATTGGCAGTCCATTTGTTGGTGGGACAAATGCTCTGCCTCAGCCATAGGCAATGCCAAGGAGGTTATACTGCAGGTTCCATACTGTGAATGAAATAAGCAAAAATTTGCTTTATTCCTTTGTAGAGGGTGGGCTGTTAGCATGCAGTGAAAGCTACTCACTTGAAGCTGTGTATGTGGAGACACAAATGTTTACTTTGAGGTACTACTACCTTGAATTGCTGCCTGGTCCCCACATTGCTTCTCATCCTAGAGATGCAGTTCAGGGTGCCTAACTACTGCAGGGGGCTTTGCAATAGCTCTTACCATGGGAGGTGATAGCAGCTGGTGCTGAACTTTTGCACTGCCTGTGGGTGAGGGACCAGAAGCTAGAACTGAGGGGCTTCTGCAGCTTCCTCAGAAGCACTTGTGGAGAGTACACACAATGCCCTCTTTCTGTGTGTAGCTTTGCCACCCTGGCATCTGGAAATTCTTTGCCTTTGGTCTTCCTGTGTTTCTTAAATTTTGCTATGCTGCAAAGTGCGGTCCTCATAGACTTAGCTACCTTGTGTCTGGAATTTTCATCTTCAATGAAATAAGTTTAACTTAATCTTTAGAGAGGCTCTTTTCACTTCCATGCAAGATGAGTATGCTCACTTACAATTCCCCTAACAGCACTAGTCCAGAGTCAAATCCAGCAGCAGCAACACTGTGTTACCACGTTAACACTTCAGCTTGTGATATTATTTCTGGTTAAGATGTCAGTGTCTCTGTTTGATAATGCTCATGATCATAGGTGTTTTGTACACCAATTTATTATTAGTATCGACATTTGATAAAATTGTCTCTGTATGTAAAACATACAAAGAAGTGGAAATTAAGTTATCCTTGTATTTATTGTCTATAAATCAGTATTCAAGGCTACACAGATTCAAAATATATGTAGTAACGAAGCATTAGCCTTGGCATTCAATGCTCTTTTTTTCTACAGTTGCTTATATTTTGCCTTTTTACTCTGTAGATAATGGAAGAAATAAAGACCAGCTCTCTCTTCGGTAAGAATGTCTGGATTGTAAATACAATGAGTATGTAGAGAATATAAAGTTCAGAAGCTGGCCCAATGTTTTTCTCTGTGTAAGACAATTTTAGCTTCTTGATTATTTGCTAATGAAAGCTGAATTATGCCTCAGATACAGTGTGAAATGCTGTTAGGAATCCCTGTCTGTGCAGGTGATTCAATGGTTAAAATGCTGGCTGTGCATATGGAAGAATGGGAGATAGATGCCCAGGGTCCACATGAGGCCTGTTGGTCTTGTGCGCTTCTAGAATCCTGGGGAGCTTATGGTGAGATTGCAAGTGAAGACAGAGCATCCCCTCACATTTTCTGGATGGCTTGCCTGGATTGCTAGCCTTGCGCTTGCATTCCTGAATGAGATTCAGCCATATAACTAAGGCTGAGGGTGAGGGTCGACACCCAAGTCTGTACTCCAATCACCACACCTACACACTGGCACATATGTATCTGAAATCACACATACTTACAAATACACGGCACACAATATACCATGTATACATGTATGTAAAGATATTAGTTTTCAGGCAATTAATCCTGTTTACTAGTATGTTTGGGGAGAGTTGTCTGCTGGGAAGTGTGTGGGCAAAACTCTCCCAGACTTTGCTGAGAGGATCACCTCAGAATGGCCTTATAGACATGCTTCTGTTCAGCAGGTTTTTTCCCTCTTAATGAGTTCCACCTCTGTGGTGAATCCCAAGGTAGGTGGAAGTTAGAAAACGAAAGTGTTTAGTCCAGAGTTTGCCAACCAGAAACCCTGAAATTTGGAACTTTTAGCAGTAGTTATAATGAAGCAAAGCTGAGGGGGCAATGTTGCTCTCCTGTGTCCTATAAAATCACTCAGAAATACCCTTGACTATAAAGAGTTTCAACATATGCGTGTGGACACACTATCAAAACATAGCTTCAAGGCACCAAAAGATGGTGACTTCTGAGACTGATGTCAACTTAATGCTTAGTCATAGAGTACATTTCATGTTTTCCCAAAGCAACTCCTTGGGAGAGAGTGAGATGAAATGAAATGCCTAATTTTTCCTTTTTTTTTTTTTCTTTTTACAAAAAACAGGCCATGGTGCTTTAGGTTTATGGAAACAAATGAAATAGGAGCATTAAGTGCTCAAAACAATCAGTTACCGCCACCATCAGAACAAGTGTGTGCAAAACTCGCCATTCCCCCCTCTTATGTGTTTGGGTGTGTGTGTGTGTGTGTGTGTGTGTGTGTGTGTGTGTGTGTGTGTGTGGTGCATGTGTGGGTGTGTCTGTTCCTGTTGCATGTTTTTCACATTTCTCTGTGCAGACATGAAGGAAAGAGGAGGATATTGGTGTCTTGCATCATTCTCTAACTTATCCACTTGACATAAGATCTCTGACTGACCCTGGAGCTGGACTGGCAGCCAACAAGCCCAAATGTAGCCTGTCTCTTCCACCCACAGTACTGGGGGTACATGTGCATGTGTCTATGCCCAGTTTTTTATGTGGATGCTGAGGATTGAAACTCAGGTTCATCTGTGTTGGCAGCAAACATTCTTATTGACTGAACCATCTCCCAAACCACTGGCTTTTTAAATTTTTATTTTTAAATAGAACTATGAGTGAGTCTTCACTGAATGTTACATAGATTGAGACAAGTTGAAACTGCAAAAGCAAAAAGGGGGGTCAACGTTGAATTACATAAATGCAAAAATGTCACTTAGTACACAGATAACAAATCTTTCAACAGAGATGCTCTAAGGACCAAACTCACCCCTCACTGCATGTTTTTATTCTAAAGGCTCTCTGAAAACCCACATGTTCCAGGCTCTACTACAGAGGACAAGGCCGGCACCTCTGTTGTTAAGGTAAAATTCTCCTTTGTGAAATTTGTTTTCTTATGAATTTTGTTAAAATGTAGCAGTAGTCTACCTATCACAGTTTTTTTTTTTTTTTTTTGGTTTTCTTTTTTTTGTTTTTTTTTTGTTTTTTTTTTTTTTTTTTTTGTTTTTCGAGACAGGGTTTCTCTGTGGCTTTGGAGCCTGTCCTGGAACTAGCTCTTGTAGACCAGGCTGGTCTCAAACTCACAGAGATCCGCCTGCCTCTGCCTCCCAAGTGCTGGGATTAAAGGCATGCGCCACCACCGCCCGGCAGCCCTATCACAGTTTTATATGGAAATTTGGTCGGAGAAAATCAGTGAACCATCCTTTATCTAAATTCCAGTGAGCACTAAGTTCTTCCAGATAGTGGTGGCCCAATAAAAGAATGAACTGGAAACACAGGGAGTGGAAGATTGAATGCAGTTCTCAGATATTAGAAGGTGCCTGGTGCTTGATCAAGGACGGTTTGCAGAAATAAATACACATTAGACTGATTTTTAAAACAACTGTGTTAAGAATACCTTTTAAAGGGTCCAGTTATTGTAGTGGTCCAGGCATCACCCAGGTGCCTTTTCTCTCAGCATAATTGCAGGTAGGTTTTCTCTTCATTTGGATATTCCTATTTCAGGATCACAGATAAGAGCATCTCCTCTGTTTGTATCTTTGCTTCTTTGTTAACACTAGCAAGAAATTGTGGAAATTTAGCTATTTGTAATCTGTTCAACCAAGTTTTCATTATGAAGAGATTACAGTGTGTTTTCTATTTGATTCCACTAGGAGGATATTGAAACCTCTTCCTCCAGGTACACAGAAAGTATTTTTCCCCAAATTAGCCAGCAGTTGTAGATGTTAATATTCAACTACCATATAGTAACACTTTAGTTTCTGAATATTTGCTCTGTATTTGACAATAATATACACTCTGTTTCTTTGTATCACGTTCACACATTTGAAATATTTTAGGGTTATAATTAGACATTTATGTGTTAATAGTAAAGTGACCTCATCACTGTGAGCTGCTGGAGGTTAGGAATCATGTTTGTATCCTGGAGCCTTAGAGTAAGGGTTGTGTGAATCAGAAGTTGAATATTAATGACTTTTGAATGGGACTCAGCAGAAAAATGGGTTTCTATAAAGCAGTTTCACAGATACTATGATATGGAGGACACTAGTAAGTGAGAGTTTATTTATAAGTGGAATATAATATGTATTTTGCCTCCCAAACATAGAAGAGAAACAGCGATGAAAGGGGGGCTATTAAAATTAATAATCATTTCATATAAGATGCAGAAATTTTAAAATATAGTAAGTTCAGTTTCCTCTCAGTCACAGGAGAAGGCCAAACTTCTCAGTTCATCATTTTCCCAATCTAGCTAGCAAAAAGATTTTTTAATTATCGATGATATCTTAGTAATTTGTAAATAGGTAAGCATAGTAGAAGGGACTTCACTTTTAAGTAACAGTTTCTACTTTTCATGTTTCAACACCCTGTCCTGGTAAGGAATAAAGTAGTTTTGAAATTGTGCACCCAAATCAAGAGTTCATTTCCCAATCAAGCCAGGAAAGTTGATCTTCTGTCTTTTCATTGCAGATCATAGAGAAACAAATTCTGTATTCCAAGAAGATTGCTGCAATGAAGCAGAGGGACCAAGCAGAACTCTGTCAATCAGTGATGGACCTCCGTTTTCTGAGGCACTTTCTGAGAACTGAGGCTCTGCCTGAGTACCCCAGAAAGAAAACATGCTTGCTGGTAATTCCTATTAATTTGAAAAGTAACATATTTCCTTGTGAGAAGAATGATGACTTTGTGTTTCTAAGTCTGTATAGTTGCAAATCGTGTCAGAGAAGACAAACAAAAGCCTTGAACATACCTTTCACCTCCTTCATATTCTCATTCCTGGAAATACCCATGCCAGCCAGTCACCTTCTAAGTCAGTAGTTCTCAATATTCCTAATGCTCTGACCATTTAACACAGGTCTTCATGCGGTGATCCTAACCATAATACGAATTCGCTACTCCTTCAAAACTGTAATTTTGCTAATGTTACAAATCATAATGTCGATACCTGTCTTGTCAGAAGGTCTTAGGTGACCTCTGTAAAAAGGTCCTATGATCACCAAATGAGTTCACAGGTTGAGAATCCCTGTTCTAAGGGGTAAGTGATAACAAATTGGACCATGGAAACAAAAAATCAGAAAGTGAGTAACTTTTATCACAGTTGTGGAGGACTCATAAAATATAGAGAATAAATAATAAAGACTCCTGGAGTCATTACTGTCGACATGAGTGTACATAACAAACATACCATGTTTTAAACTGATTTATTTGATGTGTATAAATATTTTGCCTGCATTCTCTCCATTCACCTTCTGTGTGTGCTGCCCACAGTTACCCAAGACAGCATTCAGTCCCCTGGAATTGGTGTTCCAGATGGTTGTCAGCCTATGTGTGGGTGCTGGAATGAAGTCCAGGTCTCTGCAAGAGGAACAAGTGTCATAAACTACTGAGCCATCTTTCCAGTCCCCATAATGAATATGTTTGATACACAAATAATTAGAGTAAGCCGGGCGGTGGTGGCGCACGCCTTTAATCCCAGCACTCGGGAGGCAGAGGCAGGCGGATCTCTGTGAGTTCGAGACCAGCCTGGTCTACAAGAGCTAGTTCCAGGACAGGCTCTAAAAGCTGCAGAGAAACCCTGTCTCGAAAAACAAAAAAAAAAAAAAATAGAGTGTATCATCAGTGGGAATGAATGTCAGTGTCAGGATGTTTGCTAACTTCCTAGGCCTCATCAGTCTGCCAGTTTGATGCATTGAAATCCAGAGAACATAGAGGCAGGACAAACAGCAATAGGAGGCTGGGCATGTTGGTGCACACCTTTAATCCCTGTACTCATGAAGCAGAGTCTGGCTGTTCTCTGTCAGTTCAAGTACACCCTGGTCTCTATGTATTTGAAGGATGAGGGAGGCAAGGAACATGTTCACCTAGCACAAGTGTGGAGGTTTAAGGATAATATATTGAGGAGTAAGTTTTCTCATTCCAGGCTCAGGTATCAAATTCAAGTTGTCAGTCCTGGTGGCAAGTGCTTCCACCCATTTAGCCATCACACTGGCTCTCTGATTTACACTGGACTGACATTTTTTAGCATTCACACACACCACCACTACCAGCGCTGCCACCACCACCACCAGCAGCATGACCAACACCACCACCACCACTACCACCACCACCACCACCAGTAGCAGCACCAACAGCACCACCAGCACCACCAGCAGCACCAGCACCACTGCCACCACCACCACCACCAGCACCAACAGCACCAACAGCACCACCAGCACCACCACCACCACCAGCACTACCACCACCACCACCACCACCACCACCACCACCACCACCAGCAGCAGCAGCACCACGAGCACCAGCACCAGCACCAGCACCACCAGCACCACCAGCGCCAACACCAATACCAACACCAACACCAGCACCAAACAAGAGAAAATAGTGACAGAGAGAGAAGGGATATCATGTGTTTGAATACTTTGTTACCATTTAGGAGATTGCTTAACCTTTGGGATATGGTCTGGTTAGCAGAAGGTTTTCTCTGGTGCGTCTTAATGGTTATCACTACTTCTGGAACCAGTTCTGAGTTGTCTGCTTCCCTGTCTACCAGCATGTGAGAAGCAATAGACCATTGCCACAGACAAAGCCTCCCTGTTTGCTTTCCCTACATCAACTGCTGCATGGAAGGTCAGTCAGTTAGAGCAGGGAAGGCAAACAGTAGTTCCCTGTAGCCATGAGCCTTTCTTCCTTCCTTAAATAATCCATCAGATATTTTGTCACAGCAACTATAAAAGTAATAGCCTTCTTTGTTTTTTATTTATTTTACTTTTTTCTTTTATTTTAAAGAAAATATTTTTTATTTTACCTACCAATTCTCTCTCCCTCCCTTCCCCCTGCTCCCCCCAACTCCCCACTACCCCACTCCCCATCACCTCCACTCCCCATTCATTCCTTAGAGAATGAGGTCTCCCATGGGGAGTCAACAAAGTCTGTCATATCCCTTGAGGCAGGACCAAGGCCATCATCCCTGTATCTAGGCTGAACATCGTATTCCTCCATAGGGAATGGGTTCCAAAAAGCCAGTTCACACACTAGGGTTAAATAAATCTTGGTCCCACTGCCAGTAGACCCACAAAACTGACCAAACCATAGGACTGTCACCCACATTCAGAGGGTCTTATTTGGTCCTATGCCAGTTCCCTAGTTGTCAGTCAAGAGCCAGTCACCTCCCACAACCTTGGGTCAGCTGTTTCTGCAGGTGTTTTTTTTTATAATCGACTTCATATTTGATCATTAAGCAAATCTCAACAGATAAAAAAGTTGGAATAACCCCATGTCTTATCGGATCACCTATGGGTTAAAGTTAGAATTCAATAATACTAAGTGCAAAAACCCCATATACTGATGGAAACTGAAAAGTTCTCAACAGAATTACCCCTGGATCAAGGAAAAATATAAAGGAAGCCTTTCTACAATTTAATGAAAATGAATGTATGACATACCCAATTCATTGGGATACTTTGAAAGCAATACAAACAGGAAAATTCATAGCACTAAGTGCCTACATAATGAACCTGGAGAAATCTCACACTAGCATCTTAACAGCACACCTGAAAGCTCTATAACAAAAAAGCAAGGAGGAGGAGACACCAGAAAATAATCAATTAGAGGACTAAAATCAATAAAGTAGAAACAAAGTAAACGAAACAAAGAGTCGATGGGACAAAGATTTTTTTTTTGAGAAAATCAGCAAGATAGACAAACCCTGATTCAAACTAATCAAAAGAAAGAGAGTCAAAATCCAAATTAACAAAATTAGAAATGAAAAGGGAGACATAACATCAGCCACTGAGGAAATCCAGAAAATTATCAGGTCATACTTCAAAAACCTGTATTCGGCAAAAGTGGAAAATGTAAAGGAAATGGACAATTTTCTTTTGTGTTTTAAACCCCTCAGATGGTATAAAGCAAGCAGAAGAGCTAGCTCTGTTTGTAGACCCTGCTTACACCAATTGCCAGTTTCCATTACAAATGGCTAGCAACTAGCTAATTACCTTGAAACATCTAAGTTAACATTAGGAGAGACAGTGGCAGGCTTGACATAATTATTCCACCGAATGAAACCATTAGTAACTGTAATTTTCATATTTTCAGAATCAAACTCAAATGTTCTTTCTTTTAAGCCTAATTCAATTGGGTTTCTAAGTTAATATTAGCTATTATGTATGATCAAAGTGAGTAATTGATCAAGGGAGGACTTAGCAGGGAGACTGATCTCAAGTGATTTTAATAAACAGACATTCAGTTGCTAGACCTCTTCCATGACTTTATTGAAAAATCATTAGCATATAAATTGACATGATTAATACAAATGGAAATTTTAGACTAATGTAGAAATTTTAGGCTGATACAGAAAGTATAAGGTAATGTGATGAGTGTGCCAACCATGGAGTGTTCCCCTTGGCATGAAGGGACCAACATCTTGGATATGCAAAGGATTAGAATACAAAACACAATATCACTAACAGAAATGAGGGTTTAGCATATTCTTGAGGCCAAGAAAGCAAAAGGGCAGTTGTTTCTATTCTTCAAAGTTGTGACTGAAATAAAAGCAGACATCACTTTCATGACGTTAGACTTGCATAAAACCATATTAACACACGAGATTTCCAGAACCCATTACCTGGTGATTGCAGTGTAATGAGTGTAAAATCACCACCTGATCTAGATAATGTCAGTTCCCCATGCTAACAGAAAACTAAGCAGAAGTCTTCATGAAGAGCTACACTCAAACACGCTGATAAATGACACAGGCTCCAAAAGTACAGAGATGATGCTTAGCTTAGGAGAAAGAAACAGCTCACATCACAATGAGTTTTTCTCCATTTTCAATCTGAACTGATAAAAGCCAATCTCTACCTCTCTCTGTGTTTCTTTCTCCTCTCTCTCTCTCTCTCTCTCTCTCTCTCTCTCTCTCTCTCTCTCTCTCTCTCTCTCTCACACACACACACACACACACTTCTTTTCACTAAAAAGCTATAACTCACACACACACACACACACATATGCCAGCAGTTCAGAGCCGTTACATTGCAATCCTGTTGATCTGAGTTCCATCCCAGAAAACACAACAAACAACATGTGTCTCACATATGTAATCTCAACACTCCTAAATCCAGATTGGAGGCTGAGAGTGTAGAACAGCTATGAAACCTATAAACCAGCCAAACTGAAACACACAGAGGCTCAGAAACATTGAGAGACCCTGTCCCACCCAGTGAAAGCAGAGAGCCACCTCCTGAAGATTATCCTCTGCCCTTCATACACACACACACACACACACACACACACACACATATGCATGCATGCACACACATGCACTAGCATAGCAAAAACAGGCATATTAATTCACACAAACAAACACACACTCCAATAATATTATGTAGAATGATACAAAATTGATTATTCAGATAATAAATGGTGTCTATATATTCATTTGTACTCCTGTTGTGTAACTAACATATAAGGAAAGTATTTTCAGGGTCTTCTCAGTCATTTTCAGTGTTTCTATTTTCCATGTGACATGTGTCCTGGAAAACTATACTTGTACCATGTGGCCCTGTCATTCCCTTTTTCTAACTGGCTTAAGCATACTTAGTGAATGGTGAAGCAATGAGTGAAACATGTGGCATGTGAAAATGTGTCTACGGCTCACAAATATCTCGAGCTTTGATGTGTTCACATTCATCATTCTCAAGGAAACCAATGAACTGAAGATTTTCACATGATGCACTTGAGCAGTTTGGACATACATGTAGTATGTGTACTTCCTCGTCTGTTTTCCTTTGACAAACAATGCTTCCTAAGCTATTTTGTTTAATCATCTTCATGTTACATAGTTTGATGATGTTGGGTAAGCTTTGGAATGCTTGAGTTTTTCACATAAGTAGCACAAAGTCTCCTCAAATCTGGTACAGAAAGGTAAACATAGACTGCTAAGTTAGGAGTCTCCCTGAGATGTCATGAATGATTAAGACCTAGAATCATTATTTGTAATTGGAATAAAAGTTGGTGAGGCTCCCCTTCTGACAAACAGCATCAAATGCATTTTCAAAACTGGAACTTCCTAAATGTGTCTGATTAAATCATGTGGTGTTCTATGTATCCTATCTAAGCAAACATTATGGAATTGTCTCAATTCTTTTGGCATAATCCACTGTGAAATACACCTTCAGCCCTTCAAATGCATCCTTCAGGCTCTGTCCATGTCATTCAATGATGGTTTTATTATTTTCTATTGCTGTAATAAAACACCATGCCCAAAGCACATCTAGAAGGAAGGGTTTATTTAGAGTGTGGCACATGGTTCCAATGGGATACATTCAATTTTATCACCACCATGATTCAGGCTGGCAGGCATTGTGCTGTAGCAGCAGCTGAGAGTTACATTTGACTCTATACAAGGAACCGAGAGCTCACTAGAAATGGCACCAGTCTTCTGAAACCCAAGACCACACAACTCCTCCAACAAGGCCACACCTCCTAACCTTCCCCCCAAATAGTCCCACTACCTGGAAACCAACATTCAAATATATGAGCCCATGAGTCTGTTCTCATTCAAGCCACCACAGAGATGCTGGAACAGGCCATTACATTCATCAGCCATCTATAAAAACAGTTATAGCTAAAGAGTAAGAACTTGTATGGCATCTCCCAGAACCCTTACTTCAGCTCCAGAGTTCCCATCTGCTGTGGGTAGTGGCAACTTTATTTATGCATTTCAAAAGTCACGCTCCCTATTCTGTTATCCCGGGAACCTAATGGGCAATTGTGAAAGGCCATGGGGGAAGCAGTAGTGTGGTGCAGAAGAGAGAGGTTCTTTTTGTTTCCAAAGCCCCCGATTGTCACATCCTCTTAATCTGGATGGGATGTAAAATCCTTGTCATAAAGACAGGAGAGTACATACTGTGTCTTTTTTTCCCATCTTCCCATTATAGAGAGGTAGGAAAGAACAGTAGAAAAGAAGGCATAAAGCTGAGCAGATTCTCCCCTTTAAGATTCTCAAGCTCTGGGCCTTTGACTAAAACAGAACGAAAGCAAAAGTTTCCGGATATCCGCGGTTATAGTGATAACATGAGCCTGAGCAAACAAACATTTGGGGATACTAAACCAAGACTCTGACATTGACAGATAAGTTCTAAAATGAATAAAAATAAGTGAAATTTTCAATGAAATCTAACATCTCAAAATTCCCTTAAAGGTTGAAAACAAAAAGGGAGAAGATTCCCTCCCTCCACATTATATGCATGACATCATGCCCCAGCCTCCTGCCCATGCCGATGCAACATCAACTTGTCATGTGAGCAACAGAGGTGAAAATCTTCATGCCTCTGAGGAAACTACTGTCAACACCACCACCGTGGATCCCACACCTTCTTTAGGTACTTACACTGGGCATGCAAGGGCTGGAGAACACATGCTGACCCCGAGCTTGTTCCTGGTAGCCACCATGAACCCTGTGCAACATTCTCACCCTGTTCTTGTTACCTGCTTAGAAGAGAACACAGTGTCTTAGCTTCACTACTAATCAGGAATCTGCTCTTGTTTGTATTCCAGGTGATGTGTTGAACCCTACTCAGAACTGTAATATGCGGGTTCTTGCTTCAAGTCCCCCTGAGTATACCCACTATGCAGTAAATACTCCCTCCAAGATATTTTTCATTTGGGCAGCATTCACAACATTGCTCCTCCTAACTTCACTAATATGGTTGGTGGAGTTTGTATCTTTGGAGATGCCGTGGGTATTGGACCTAATTTAGCAATTCTGCACAGTTAAAGTTACAAGGAGCTTAACAAGGTAAGTTAGAACATAACAATAGCTTAAAATACATAAATATTTCTGTACTAGAAATCCAATTCTCTTTGGCTCTAATATGTATGATAAATAAATTTCATACTTTGTATAGGATTCTTTAGGTATTACCTAATCCTAGAAAAAAGGATTATCTTTTCCAGTCATATTGAAAATGCTCCACATAAAATTAACAAAATCAGTTTAGTCCAACAAACTGATCAAGTAAAGTTGGTAAGTTCACAATTGTCAATCATGCTGGAATGAAGAAATGATTTTCACTCTTAATGTGAAACTTGTATTTTCTGAATAGCTAAGCAGGGAACTGTAACTGTTAGATATTAGTTTCTATTTTTCTGTGTCCATACACTGTGCCTTATGTGGACAGCCTCATTTTGTAAACAAACACCCCGAATGAAACAACCTCCGAGAATAAAACCAATGAAACAAGACTCCACAGTCTCACCATGCTCAAATACAATGATATTCATTGTTACATGACACTACATAGGATTCTACTGGTTATGCCTCTGTTACTGCTTATCTTGACGATATCACCAATGATGTTCTTGATACTACTGATAATTCTTGCTTTTTTCTTTAGTTTCTGCTGAAGCACCAATGAGGAGCTACTGTCATCAACTGACAATCTGTCAGAACTATTTTTTGAGGTTTTTCTTTCATTTTATTGTTTTAAGAATATTTTCAGTTTACTCTTTGACATTTTAATGTATGTAATTCAGTTCATCCATGTTGCTCATGTCTTCCCCATCTCTGTCCTCTGCCTCCATCCCATCCCCTAACTTGTCCTCATGCCATTTTTATGTCATTTATCTTAAGGAGTATGACTTCCAGTAGGATCTCCCACAGCCAAGTGGACATTATCAGTGCATGTGGACATTATCAGTTGGACTAAGTGAGTCATTAAAAAGGGAGGGAGAGCTACTGCACAGACGCAGAAGCTTTGGGTCTGGCCTCAGCATGGCTGCCCTGCTTGTGGGAAGCACAATGGCTCAGCTCATGGATCCTCTCCTGCACCTAAGTCAACTTGCGGTGAAGCCCCAAGCCTTCTTCTCATTCCTGCTGGCGACCCTTCCAAGCGCCAGACCCTGCTTCTCTGGGGTCACCCCCTGCCGCACCTGCAGCCCTCGCTGGGCTTCCACACCAAGGGTGTCCTCAAGAAGGGCTGCCAGGACTGCTACATGGTGAAGAGGCATGGGCGCTGGTTCATCCTCTGCAAGACCAACCCCAGGCATGAGCAGAGGCAAATGTGAGGGCAGATGTCCATAGGAAGTTTGTTTCGCCATATCAAAGAAAAATAAATGTAAGCGTTCTGTAATCGAAGATCTGTGGGCCTTATAGTTTTGTGGAACTCACCCGTTTAACCCCTGTCATAGCCTGGTTCCTTCAAAGCTAGCCAGACCAGAGCTGCAGATGGGAAAGGATTGTTACTGTTCCTGGAACTGTGTTGAGTTGGAGGACAAAAGGAATAGGAATACTAAGCTGACTTTATCTCTTGAGACAAGGTCGGGATCCATAGCCATGGCTGACCTGAAACTTGCAGACAATCTCCTGGCTCTGCCTCCCTGGCATTCCTCATCAAAAGTGCTTTTACGAAACCAACTGAACTGGAAGGCTCCTGTTGGGAGCACAGCAAGCCCAGCTTAAAAATAAATGGTGTTGTTGGGTAACAACTATCCCAACCTTAACTCAAGGAAAACCTTGTTTATATAGAGATGTCATTCAGAAACCAATTAAAAATGTTTGTTGTGACTGCCCTGAAAAAGGCAGAGGGGAGACATAACATCCATCTTTCACCACTTCTGTAGATAAATTACATATAGTGTTTTGTTCCTTGAATGACTGGCCAGGCATTAAAACATTAAATCTTATCTGATTCTACAGACCTTATTATGCTTTCAGAACATGTAATGCTTGCTAAACTTTCATTCACCTATTTAAACATGTACTGTACATGCATCGTCAGAGAGATGACACAGCACAAGGAGATACATAATTCAATAGGAATTTGACTATCTAGTGGAAATACTGATAAATTCTGAAAGATTAACACAAATGCTTTGCTACTTGGACTTTCTCCCTTAGTCCTTGATCAGAGATCTAGTTGTGCGGATTTCTAAGGAGGTTAAGGAGCTGTAATGCAGAGTTGAAAGGAGCAAAGGGTCAAAAGTATTTCCAAGAGGTCAATAAATTCATTATTCTGCCATCCGACAAAATATTGAAATCAATTTTTGCCTTGAATGAATTTCATGAGATTTCCAGAAAATGAGTAGAGTTGTTTATTTGTAACAAAAGATGACAAATATTTGAGCCCGATTTTGCCACATCTTTATGAATACAAATATAGATATGTATGGGTTCCTTGGCACCCTATTGTTCAACATTCAGTAATGAAAAATCCCACTGAGAATTGTTGAGGCTAGGAGGCCCAGCTATGAACAAATTACAGGAGGCACATATTCTCTGTGGGTTTATATATGTATATATATACAATTAAAATACCTGCTCTTTTAAATGAGCTCAAAATTATTCAGAATGCATGATTTTAAAACTCTGTTTTTTAGGAAGTTTGTGGAATATACTGCAGGGGAGGAAAGAATACTATCAAAATATATCATAAAAATAAATTATAATATATTTCTGGTAGCATATAATAATCTAGTTCCTTCTTAGTTCACCTCCTTTTGAATTATTATAAAAAAAACTATTCACCTGTTGTACATTATTTTCACTACTGATGAAATAAAAAACGGTATGGGAAAAAATTAACCATGGCAAAGATCGTGTGCTAAGTTTTGTGGATAAATTAATAGCAAGTATTCCAAAAGCGATAGACTTAACGTTATGAAGAGAACTTCCTGGATTCTTCTCTGAATCCTAGGTGATGATCCAATAACTGTAGCCTGTACATTTTATACTGACGTAAATAAATCACGGAAGGCAGATTACAAATCAGAAGAATTAAGTAAGGTGGAACAAAGCCTTTATAATTCTGTCCAGAAGGAAGAATTATATTAAAATCATGGTGCTAAGGGATTTTAAAGAAGCTCTTAATATAATTACTGATGCAAAATATGTAGAAAGAGTTATCTTGCATATTGAAACTGCTGAATTTATACCACATGGTACAGAATTGAATTCATTGTTTATCCAGGTGCAAGACATAACAGGAATAAGCTTTGTCCAATATACATAACACACATCTAATCCCATATGGGTCTGCCAGTCCTCTAGCATGAGGTGATGCAGAAACTGATCAATTATTTATTGGAAGCATGGTGCAGGCCTCAGAATTTCATAAAAACATCATGTCAATAGCAAAGGTTTAAGGAGAGAGTTTTCTATGACTTGGAAACAAGCTAAGGAGAGATACCCTTTTGGTATTCCTATAACCAAACACCACTACCTGGAGACTAACCCAAAGGGCACTCAAAGCAATAAAATCTGGCAGATGGATGTGTTCCACTTTGCAGAATTTGGAAAATTAAAATATGTACACCACACCATTGACACTTAAGGTTTCAGTGGGTGACAGCTTTAAGCCCAGAAAACCCTGATTCAGTAATCACACATTTATAGGAAGTCATGGCTATCATGGCTATACTGGCACAGATAAAAACAGATAATATATATATATATATATATATATATATATATATACACAGAGAGAGAGAGAGAGAGAGAGAGAGAGAGAGAGAGAGAGAGTTTCTGTTTCATGTCAGAGAAATGATATGGTACAGAAATAAAGAATTTAGAAAAAAATTTACTTTTCTTCATATCTATTTTTGTATCTATCATAACTTTCATTGAATATATATGTCTGTATATGTCTATATAAATAATATTTAGGTTTTCCACAATGAACAATGAATTTTCTTGCAGGAATCTTTGAAGATATAAAAAAAGATATAAAAAACATAACCCAGGCAACAGATGATAGCTTCAGTAAATTTCCTGGAGAAACTTATGTTCATATGCAGATTGAAGTTCAGCACAAACATAAAACCTTGCACAAAAAACAGATGAAAATGAATCAAATAACAAAATATGTAAAAGAAATTCCTAGAACAAAACAAATACTCATAGAATATCAGTCTAGCAAAGAACTTTATGAATACAACACTGTTTTCTCTAGAAGAAAGGCCAACAATTGATGAAGGGTCTTGATAAAACTAAAATCTTCTAAACAGTTAACAGAACAATCAACCATGTAAAGAAGACGACCACAGGTTGAAAAGAAATCTTTATTTACATATTTAGAAATTGATCAAGTGTCATAAACACAAGTCCCGAAAAAATTTCAAAAACAAAGAAAAAAAAAAGGAAAATGGCCAGCAAATAGCTTAAAAATGTTCATTGTCCCAGGAAATTTGCAATTAAAAAGTGAAAAGATGTTGAGATTTCATCTTAACCCTGTCAGAAGGACAAAACTACTGACAACAATTACTGGAGGGGTCTGAGGGAAAGTGAACACTCATTCCCTTTGTTTTGATTAAAACCAGTGATGCCATTGGCAATGGAACCAATATTTATCCCTAGTACATGAACCTGCTTTTTGGAGCCCATTCCATAGGGAAGGATACCTTTCTCACCTTGATACAGGAAGAAGGGCCTTGGTTCTGCCTCACTGTGATGTGACAGACTTTCTTCACTTCCCATGGGAGATGCACCCTCTCTGAGGAATGAATGGGAGGGGGAAGTAGGGGTGGTGAAAAGAGGGGAGTGAGAGGGAACTAGGATTGCTAAATATAATAAATAAAATATTGATTTAAAAATTGAAAAAAGGAAGATTGTAAGAGCCAAGAATCAGATCAGGGAGTTTACTATGTTTTTGTGTCTCCCAGTAATGCCAGAAGCTCCACACATAAGCCCTCATGACCAAATCTGCCTTAGTAGAGCTTGAGAAGTATAACAGAGAGGATAAAGTGAGCTAAGGAATGTCCATCATGTCTCAGCTTTACACAAGGCACTCAGGCACATAAGGAATGCTGAGAGCTAGAGAAAAATATTCTTTGGGGAAAAGCACACCAATTGGTTATCCTATAACAACAGGTCAGTGTTGTGGGCATTCGTTCTGCCTATGATCTTGAACTACCTGGTCCAATAGAGTTAGAGCTTCTTGTCTGCCCATGTGACCTCTTAAAAAGATAGAGAACAGAGGTTGCTTGCTCTGTAGTGTGGTGGTCTGAGATTGGACTGCTGGTTCTGTGCAACCTGGGGAAGAATGGAGGACCACGGGGGCTATTTATCTTGTTGTGTATGTTTGTCTTTATACTAACAAATCACTGATACCACTATAAAAAAGGTTCTCGTGGATTTGCCTACAAGTGGTGCTTAACTGAACACAGCTTGCAGTTAGCCTGTGTGGAATCTACTTCCAAACTCCACAGCTGCTAGAGAGCTTCCCAGATCCTACATTCAGGTCCTAGAGAAAGAGGATCTCCTGTCTGCAAGTCTCAAGAGTCTGATCCCCTCCTCTCGACTCAGCCCACATAGGGCAGGTCCACTAAAGGACTTTCTTGGTCCAGGAGGCCTGCCCCACAGCCAGCACTACAGCTACCAGCCTGAGCTTCCTGCAGCTCCACCAAACACCCTTGAGCCACAATGTAGCTGCAGGCCCTTTAGCAGTAAGAGCTCCTAAATTGGATATCCTTGGTGTACTGCTTCATTGGTGTCTATAATCCCTGGGGGGTCCCTAATGCTCTGCTTATTACTCATGGGTACAAGGTGGGAGGAACCAGAACACATATATTCTGGTAGACTTCTATAAATGATCCAATACAAAAACTAAGGATAAGAATAAGTAGCATTGCCAGGCAGTGGTGGCGCACGCCTTTAATCCCAGCACTCGGGAGGCAGAGGCAGGCGGATCTCTGTGGGTTCAAGGCCAGCCTGGTCTACAAGAGCTAGTTCCAGGACAGGCTCTAAAAAAGCTGCAGAGAAACCCTGTCTCGAAAAACCAAAAAAAGAAAAAAGAAAAAAAGAATAAGTAGCATTGTAATTAAGGGATTATTAGACACAGGTGATGTAACTATTATTCCTCCAGAATCATGTCATCCATATTGGCCTCTTCAGAAGGCAGATGTTCAATACCTAGGGATCTTAGCCCTGTGTCAGGAAAAATAAAGCACAAGATTAGTGGAATGCAAAGAGCAGGAGGATGGAGAGGAAGGCTGAGGCCATATGTGGCTAATGACGCAGAGAAACTGTGGGGTCATGAGCTGTTACAGCCATGGAATACCCAGATTAACATTCTTCCAATCTCACAGATGGACCATAAACCAATGCACGTTCCTGGGAATAATATTATAAAACACTATTTAAATAGTCACTGATCATCCAGGCTGTACAAAAACAGGGCACAACAGTTTCTGAACTCTCAGAGGTACCAATGGCACTAAGCTTAAAATGGGTAACTGACCAAACTTTCTGGGATGGTCAGCGATCTTTGATATCAGAGTAACATCAGTCTTTAGAACAGCTGATTCAGGGGGAGCTAAATGCTGAATATATAGAAGAATCTACCACACTTGGAATTCTCCTGCATTTTTTGTTAAAATGAATTTGGAAAAGGGACAGTGTTGAAAGACTTGAGAACCAAAAATAAGTAACTCAGCTGATGGGCTCTCTGTAGCCTGGAATGCCTCTGCTTTCTTTGTTACCTAAAGAATGACCTATTATAAGTTTTGACTTAGGCTGTTTCTTCACTATATCTCTACAAGAAAATGCTAAGAAAAAATTGCCTTCATGATACATTCTTATAATTTTCAGTCAGTTAAGAGATATCAATAGAAGAATATTCCACATGGAATATTACATAGCCCCACCATGAGCCAATATTTTGTGCAAAAATCATTGGAACAGTTTCCACAATCTATAATGTACCATTACATGAATGATATTTCATTACGTGATTCAAATGTAGACATTTTATAAAAATAATGTTTTGAAAAATTAGTTTTGCCTCACAAGGAATTAAAACTTGCTCCAAAATATACAAAGAAGAGACTCTATAAATTACTTACGATATAAAATAGAACACAAAAGGTACAAATAAGGAGAAATCGATTGTGGATTCATAATGACTTTCAAATAATGCTAGGAGACATTTCCAATTACAGCCCACTACAGGGATAAATCCTGATGAACTTAGCAATTGGTTCAGTACCCTAAATGAGAATAAGGACTTGTATATTCCGAGAGAATTGTCAGCAGAAGCTGAAATAGTGTTGGGGCAGCTGGCCCAATCCCTGCGTTCAGGGGCGTGGCTGTCCCAGGGGAGTAGAATACCCTTAAAAAGGATCGGGGCGCCGGAAGGAGCCCTGTTTTTCCATCCCCCATGTTACCTTCTGCTTCGCTGGACCCTTGGTTCTATAAGTTCCCTTATTTCCCCTTTTATTAAAACTGATTTATTATAAAAGGACTATTTTGGTTATTTCCAAACTCCTCCGTTCACCGGTACATCTGGCGCCCACCACGTGGGGCAAAACCCCGGGAGACCGGGGACCACTCTTACCCCACAGTCTGCTGCGGTTGGCAGATTTCTACTCGCAATTCATAGGCGGGCTGAACCAGCTCAATTCTAATTCAGCGGATTGAGCCGGAGCACGCACTTTTTTTTATTAACTGAAACATTATCTGAGAAGATTCGAACCGTTGAATGTATTAACAAGACTTTATCAAAGGGCTATGAAAGATTACTGGACAGAATTTCAATACAAGATGGCACCATTCATGCCATAAAAATTCTGTCCAAGGATGAGACGTTATCGGTGTTGGACAAACTTCATACCTTTAAATCCTCTATGTAAGCCTTGGAACATAATACTGGGCAAGAGATTGAGGCATTGCATAAGGCAATGGTAAATAGATTTAAAAAGATCGAGGAAATTATGGACTCTCATGAACAGGAGCAAATAGTACAAAAGAAAGTCCCAACCCCATCGATAAATAGAACTCTCCGGGATAGCTTTAACAGAACTCTACCTATTTTCCCAATGATAACTACAGAAAAGGTGACTGGTTCTAAAAACCCTAAGGTCACCAAGGAATATACATGGAACCCATCCGTATGAATGATCTGAAAGAAATTAAACAAGCTGTTATGAATTTTGGGATGCATAGCTCCTTTGTTAAGGAGATGCTAAAGTCTTGGTCCATAACAATGAACCCCACCCCAAGGGACTGGTTGGACCTAGTCTCAGCAGTTTTAGAGAACGGACCTCAATTGAGCTGGAAGTGTATGTTCAGACAAGAGGCTAGGCTTTTAGAACAGCAGGAAAGATCAAAGGGAGTTGACATCACCCTAGATCAAATTATGGGTGAAGGACTTTATTCTGATCCTCTAGAACAAGCTAATTATGATGAACACACTTTATCCATATGTACTACCGCAGCCTTAAAGGCTTGGGACAGGGTTCAAGACCCAAGACAGAGAACAGAATCATATATCAGAGATAAACAGGGTCCGAGAGAACCATTTGTTGACTTTTAACATAGACTAACTAAAGCTGTACAAATAGGGATATCTGACCCAGAAGCAAGGCCTTGGCTTATGAGAATGCCAATGTAGAGTGCAAAAGGGTTTTGATGCCTCTAAAGATCAGATCAGCACCCCTGGAGGAATGGGTCTTACATACAATGAATATTGAATCGGCTGCGTTTCACACCGACACCTGGGTATAAGAAGCCATTGCCAACGGTAAAAGGAGACATCAAAATACCAAATGTTTTAATTATGGCAGAATGGGACATATGAAACGTATTTGCAGACAAAGGATTTACAGAAATAATAATAATAATAATGCCTTTTCCAGGAATAACAGGAATAGGAGGCCTCAGCCTTCAGGGTTATGTAGGAGATGTGGAAAAGGTAGGCACTGGGACAGTGAATGCAGATCGTCAAGAGATAGGCAAGGAAATCCGCTGCAGGCGGGAAACGCCATGGGGGGCCTCTCGCAGGCCCCCATGGTGAATGTGGTCCAGTCATTTCCCATTACAACGGAGAACATGCCTTGTCAGGACAATTAGAAATCCCCATGTCTGCTGTTGGAAGCAAAAATAGCCTGAAAAATGAATTACGTGTATTTTGGAAAACTTCTATAAGTGATCAAAGACCGAAGTTAAGAGTGTGTGTAAATGGCATTTTCATTACTGGCCTGCTGGACACAGGAGCGGATGTTAGTATCATTACTCCAGAATCTTGGCATCCGTATTGGCCACTACAGGATGTAAATGTTCGACTCTTGGGAATTGGGACCCTATCTCGAGTAAGACAAAGCACGAGATGGGTTAAATGCATAGTGAGAGAAGGACAAATAGGAAAATTAAGGCCATATGTAGCTAATATTGCAGTACATTTATGGGGTCGTGACCTATTGCAGCAATGGAATACTCAAATTAACATTCCTGCTGCCTCTAGAGCATATATTTCTGAGGAAAACATCAAAAGGTATTACAGATGGTGAAAACCAGCCATTCGGGCTGTACAAGAACACAAACCAATGGATGCCCCTCCAGAATCACCAACAGCCCTACCTCTAAAATGGTTGACTGAGAAACCGATATGGACAAAACAATGGCCTTTAACTGAGGAAAAGTTGCAAGCTTTAGAACAGCTAGTACAAGAGCAATTGGATGCTCAACATATAGAAGAATCTACCAGCCCTTCGAATTCTCCTGTATTTGTGGTTAAGAAAAAATCTGGTAAATGGAGAATGGTGACAGATCTCAGAGCTATTAACAGGATTTTCAACCTATGGGCTCTCTGCAATCTGGACTTCCTCTGCCTTCTTTATTACCAATAGGATGGCCTCTCATAGTTATTGATTTGAAGGACTATTTCTTCACCATACCTTTACAAGAAAAAGATAGAGAAAAGTTTGCCTTCACAGTGCCTACTTATAATAACTCTCAACCTACCAAGAGATACCAGTGGACCGTCCTCCCACAGGGCATGTTGAACTCTCCTACCCTGTGCCAATACTTTGTGAATCAACCATTACAAATAATACGCAAGATGTTTCCCAAATCCATTGTTTATCATTATGTAGATGACATTTTATTGTCTGATTCAAACGTGGATACCTTAGAGAGACTGTTTGAAGAGGTGAAAATAGTTCTACCTAAATGGGGATTACAGATTGCTCCCGAAAAAATTCAGAGAGGAGATTCTGTTGATTATCTAGGTTATAGAATAGGCTTGCAAAAAATTAAGACACAAAAGGCACAAATTAGGAGGGATCAACTACAAACTCTTAATGACTTTCAAAGGTTGTTGGGAGACATTTCCAGCCTTCGACCGGCTGTTGGGATAACACCTGATATGATAATTCACTTAAACAAAACCTTAGATGGGGAAAGAGACCTAAACAGTCCCAGAGAATTAACAGCTGAAGCAGAAAAAGAACTGACAATGGTTGAAGAATGATTGCAGGAAGCACATGTGGATAGGGTGAATCCAGAACTCAGTTGTATTCTCGTCATATTGCCTTCAAAAATTTCTCCTACAGGAATTTTAATGCAAAGAGATGATATTATCTTAGAGTGGATCTTTCTACCTCATAAGCCAAGTAAGAAATTAAAAACCTATGTGGAAAAGGTTTCTGAACTAATCACAAAAGGCAAATTGAGACTTCGTCAACTTGCAGGCATAGACCCAGCAGAAATCATAGTGCCTTTCACTGCTGATGAGATACGAAAATTGTGGGAAGATAATGAACCATGGCAAAGAGCTTGTGCTAACTTTTTAGGAGAAATTAATAACAACTACCCAAAAAGCAAAAGGCTTAACTTTATAAAGAGAACTTGGATTCTTCCTCGAATTGTCCGTGATGCTCCAATAACTGGAGCCCGCATGTTTTATACTGATGCTAATTAATCAGGGAAGGCAGGCTACAAATCAGAAGAGTTGAGTAAGGTGGAACAAAGTCCTTACGATTCTGTCCAAAAGGCAGAGTTATTTGCCATTCTTATGGTGCTAAGGGATTTTAAGGAACCTCTTAACATTATTACTGACTCACAATATGCAGAAAGAGTTATCTTACATATTGAAACTGCTGAATTCATACCTGATGATACTGAACTAACCTTACTGTTTATCCAGGTACAAGAAATGATCAGGAACAGACTTTGCCCTATGTATATAACACACATCCGATCCCATACGGGTCTGGCAGGTCCTTTAGCACAAGGTAATGCAGATATTGATCAATTATTGATTGGTAGTGTGCTGCAGGCTTCCGAATTTCACGAAAAGCATCATGTCAATAGCAAAGGCTTGAAGAAAGAGTTTTCTATTACATGGCAACAAGCTAAGGAGATCGTAAAGAAATGCCCTACTTGTTCTTTCTATAACCAAGCACCACTGCCTGCAGGGACTAATCCAAAGGGCACTAAAAGGAATGAAATCTGGCAGATGGATGTGTTCCATTTCACAGAATTTGTAAAATTAAAATATGTACACCATACCATTGACACTTATTCAGGATTCCAATGGGCAACTGCTTTAAGCTCAGAAAAGGCTGATTCAGTAATCACTCACTTATTAGAAGTTATGGCCATCATGGGTATACCTGCACAAATAAAGACGGATAATGGTCCAGCTTATGTCTCTAGAAAAATAAAATGGCTTTTTGCTTATTACAACATTAAGCATGTTACAGGTATACCCTACAATCCTACAGGTCAAGCAGTCATTGAAAGATCAAATAGAACTATAAAGGATATGTTGGACAAGCAAAAGGGGGTGGAAAATACCCCCCAAAATAGATTACATAATGCTTTACTAACCTTAAATTTTCTCAACGCAAATGAGAAGGGGACAACTGCTGCAGAAAGACATTGGATAATGAAAAAGTCTGTTGAATTAAATCAACCAGTTTATTTCAAGGATGTGCTGACCTCACAATGGAAGCCAGGGGATATGCTGCGTTGGGGAAGGGGTTTTGCTCTTGTCTCCACAGGAGAAAAAAATCGTGGATACCATCAAAGTTAATAAAGGTTCGGTTTGAAGAGGAAAAGCCCCTTGGAAATGAAAAATAACAATTCATGCACAAGGATGGTGAACATACTGATGGTAAGAGACCTATAGTTCGGGGGCAGGGTTCTTTTCTTATCTAAACAGGAAGACGCTCAACTTCAAAGGATCTGAGGGACCCTGGATATCTTGAATACTGATGGATGGAAACCAATTCCAACCCATCAAGGATCAGCATTAACATTGGGTAAGCTCCGTGAGTATAAAAAACAATTTTTTGAATGTGTGTCAATATGCATTTCTTTATAGATATTTAGAGCTGGTTTCTTGGGGTTGGACTCTGGCCCAGTCCCTCTCCAATTCCAAGCTTGTTTATAAGAGATTTCTCAGAGTTTCTTTCTCAGGTTAGGAGTCATGTTATGAGACAAAATACTAATTACAATAATGTTGATAATGGTACCAATATATTTGCCTTCTTTGCCTTCCTTCATATCTATGTTTGTCTTTAATGCACCTTTCATTGAAGATATGCACGTATACGTCTGTATGTGTCTTTGTAGATAATGCTTATCTCTCTCGCAACAAATGACAAATTTTTTCTTCAGTAATCTTTGCAGTTTCCAGGATGAAGACGGGGCCCCGCAACATCAACTCCAACTGGTTATTATGACGTCATGTTTTTGTAGCGCTAATATTTGGCCTGTTTTTTGGTACCAACTGCACAGAACACTTTTGAATAATGCACATTTTTGACAACATTCTGGCCTGATTTCCTCAAAATATTCAGAGGTTGGACACATTTTTCCTAGATGAAATGTTACCCTGGGTATTTTACCATCATTTGCTTTCACAGGACCCCCTGAGAAGAAAAGTCACCCCTATGTCAGCTGGAAGCAATCTTAGATGACGATGCCCCCCCTCCCAACAAAGTTTACCCTCAGGTTTAGGGACACTAATTGGTGGCTGGTATAGGGTTGTCGGGTTGTGGAAGGCTTTATATGGACTCAGGGGTATAAATTATGTGTGTGTGTGTGTGTGTGTGTGTGTGTGTGTGTGTGTGTATATATATATATATATATATATATATATATATATATATATATAAAAGGGGGGAGGGATTAACTGGTGATCTGAAGGAATAATTGATTTTTGTGAGTTATTGTTTTTTGAAAAACAATATGAGTGTTGATTCTTGTATATTGATATATTAAACATTGTATGAGAGGATGATACTACCTCTGTTTGAAACAATTGTTATATTGACATTATATACCATATTGCAATGTACGTCTCTACCTCTGATATTATTTATGTAATGACATTGTTTACTATATTGCAATGTACATCTCTACCTCTGATATTATTTATGTAATGACATTGTTTACTATATTGCAATGTACATTTCAACCTCAGATATTATTTATGTAATGACTCTGTTTACATTTGGAAATCATTGTCTTCATTTATTGCACAGTTGTCTATTCTATTAGTCATAGAGTTAGATAAGTGTTGAGAATTATATGTTGGTCATATTTATATTTAGGATAATCAGGTTTTTTAGACACATAGGGGTTGTATTTAGTATAGATAGCATAATCTTCGACCTCTTTGAAGAGCTGTAGAACATGGCCTTTAATCTAACCTAGAGTTTTGTAATTATGAGACACAATCACTCCTGGCAACAATGCTCTACTCCCGAGAGAACATTGAGCACCAAAGACACTCCACTGGGAGTTTGTCTTCTACTTGGCAGAACTGGCCTTGGGGCAAAGAAAAGCCCATACCTCCATTACTGACTAAAGTACGAAATATCCATAAGTGGATAAAACAGAATTGTCTTATCTTGCCAAGACAGGATAGGATAGTTCTACTAAAGGTTCCTTGCCGTTGTATAATAGTATGTCAGGTTTTTTCAGGCCTCAGCCAAAGTTGGTTGCCTCAACATTGCTATCAAGATTTCGTGTGGTTGCCCAGGTAGTCAATTGTCTCTGTCTTCTGTTGCACATTTTGGAAGTTTCTCGTTTGTGCTTCCTGGTTGCTTTGGTAATATTACTTTCCTTCTCAGATCTTTGATGGGGTTGAAGATTAGATAATGGTGCTACCTTCTACATTATTTAGACTTCCCAAAGTAGAGTGATTAGTAAAATTTTTTGTTATATGCTCCTCGCCTGATATTGTTTACTTCTTGTAATTTTATATGATCTGTTCCCGTTGTGTATAGTTGTATTTGGTTTCTGAATCTGCCTTATTTAGACAAAAGGGGGAGATGTTGGGGCAGCTGGCCCAATCCCTGCGTTCAGGGGCACGGCTGCCCCAGGGGAGTAGGATACCCTTAAAAAGGATTGGGGCGCCGGAAGGAGCCCTGTTTTTCCATCCCCCGTGTTACCTTCTGCTTCGCTGGACCCTTGGTTCTGTAAGTTTCCTTATTTCCCCTTTTATTAAAACTGATTTATTATAAAAAGGACTATTTTGGTTATTTCCAAACTCCTCCAACCGCCGGTACAAAATAGAATTGGCTTTGGTGGGAAAGAAATTACAGAATGCACATGTGGATTTAGCGGATCTAAAGCTTCATTGTATTCTGGTTATACTGCCCTCTGGGCAACCCCCAGCAGGGAATTTGATGCAGTGGAGGACTAGGTCAGTTAAGCTGTGGCACCCTGCTCCATGGTTGCACTCAGAGAGATAGACAGTCCCCAGGGAGACAGAACTGTGAAGATGAAGCCCACTCATCACGGCTGGCATCACCTGGACTATAGAGATCCTGGAGAGCTAGGGAAGATGCATCCCCATATTCCACATTCATCTTCCAAGGCACAGAAAGTCGTTGCAAGCCAGCATCAACTCTTCCTCGTTTTGCCTCCACCTTTTTATATAGGCTCTGATGACCCAGGAAAAAGTAGATTTGTTTGCCTCTTCCACAACTGGCCTCTAGTGGACCATTCAGGCCCTGGAGAGCCAGACAGGGGATGTGGCACTCCCCTATTCCTGGCTTCTGTAGGTTCAGAAAGGGCTGGAAGTGCCAGTCCAAGGAAGCTGCACCCCCATTTCCATGGCTGACCTCCTCAGGGCTGGACAGGAACTGGAGAGCAAGGTCATCGACACTGTGTCTCTTCTTATATGGCTGAACCCAACCAGGACAAACTTGCCCTGGGAAGTGAGTTCAGGGAAGCTGCATTCCCATTCTCCACAATTGCCCTTCACAGGCCAGGCCAGGACCTGAGCTGACAGGACAGGTTAGCTGCCCCTTCTCATCCACAACTGACCTCCCCTTGACCAGTCATTGTCTAGAGTGCCAGAATTTGCAAGCTGTGCCCCCATTCCTTGGCTGGTTTGTACCCTCCTTCCATAACTGGCCTCTCCAGGACCTGCAAGCCCAAGATATTTGAAGCCCTTCTTCCACAGAGAGTTTCTACAGTTCTGAGAAGTAAGGAAAGTTGTGTTGCCTATTCAGTGCCAGCCTTCCTTGAGCAGGGCAGTTCTTGGGCCACAGGAATAAAAAGATGAGCCCCACTCTTCTGTGGCTGATCTCATCAGAACAGAAAAGGTCCTGGTGAGCCTGGCTGGTGCAACTGCCACCCACTTTTCCAAGGATGCCTTCAAGAGGACAGTCCATGCCCTGTGGAGCCTGACTGGGCAAGCTGCATCCCCTCTTCCATGGCTGGAATCCCCAAACTTGGCCATTACCTGGGGATCCAGCCCAGAGGAACTGTTCCCCTGTTCCACAGCTGGCTTTGAATAGCCATAAAGGCCCTGGGAGCCAGTTTGGAGAAGCTGGATATCTCCTGTCCATGGTTGGCCTTCGGAGGTCCAGAAACAAGGGAGCTAGTTGGGGGAAGCTGAATTCTCCTCTTCCATGGTTACATGCTTAGTAATAGACAGGTCCTGGAGAACCAGGCTGTGGGTTCTGTGCCATCAGATTGGGGAAGCTGTGGCCCTATCTTCCGCAGCTTGCTGCTTCAGGAACAGACACTCCTTGGAGAACCAGGCTGGGGAATCTTCTCCACCTTCTTTAAGGTCTGGGCTTCATATTATATGAAAGGCAGTGGGATGCCATGACTGGTAAACTCTGTTCATATTCCAGGTTTGACCTCCTCTGGGACAGAAAAACCATGGGGATCCTTGATGGGTAGCTGAAACTGCTTTTTCCACGGCTAGCCTCTGCAGCCCTGAAGAGTCCCACAAGTGCCAAGCAGTGGAAGTTTTGTACCCCTCCTACAAACCTGGCTTCCCCAGGCTTGGTCATTCCTTCAGGAACAAGGCCATGAAACAAGTACCCCCTTCCATGTTTGGATTGTGAAAATCCTGTCATCTTCTCTGTAGCCAGAGAGGGAGAGATGTTCCCCCTTTGGGACTGATCCATACACTGGACTGGACATGCTCTCGGGAACCAGTCCATGGAAGGTTTGTACCCTCACTGCAGGTGGTCTCCTCATGTCAGGACAGGCCATAGGAGGCCAGTTCAAGGAAGATGTTTGCCCCTCCATCATTGTTGGCCTCATCAGGGCCAACTGAGCCCTTGGATGACAGGCCATCTAAGCTATGCCCACCTCTTCCAAGGCTCACTGCCCAGGACTGTACAGTTCTGTTGAAAACAGGCCAGGGAACCTGTGCCCACTTTTCCTTAGCTGGCTTCTGCAGGATCAGACAGAACCTGTAGAGCCAGGCAGGGGACAATGCTCCCAAATCTTCCAGGGCTACTGCAGGGCTGGACAGACCCTGATAATTCATTATGGGGAAACTGTACCAACAATTTCCCAAGTCCCGGGTTTCTAGGCTGGAGAATCTTCATCCCCTCTTCTAAAACAAGCATCCACAGGATCTGAAAGGTCTTTGGGAGCCAGACATGGCTTTCTGTGCCCTCATTTTTCTCAGCTGACCTCTACATGGCCAGCCAGGCCCTGGGGACCCATTCTGGGGATCATGTATTCTGCTCCACCATGACTTGTCTCTGCAGGAAAGAAGAAGCCTTAGGGTGCCAAGCCATTGAATTTGTGCTCCTCTTAAATAGTTGACCTCTTGCCCCTCTTCCACAACTAGCCTCCACAGAGTCTGCCAGCCCAGGTAATCTAAACCCACCCCTCCATATCTATCTTCTCTGGGACGTGACAAGCCATGGAACTGCCCTCCTCTTTCATGGTTTTGCACCTCAGAGTTGGCCAAGAACTGGGTAGCCAGGCTGTTCTCCTCTTTCCAAGACTGGTTTTCCCAGGACCAGAGAGACCTTGGGGACCCTTTCAAGGGAAACTGCACCTGCCTGTTCCACAGCTGACCTCACTGAAACCTGCTATTCCCTAAAGTGCCATTCTATCAAAACTGCAACCCTCTTCCACAGCTGGCTTTCCCCGGACTGGCCATGCCATGAGAGGCCAGGGCGGGGATGCTGCACCACCCCTACTGGACTCCCCAGGGTCTGGGTGTGCCCTGGGGACCAGGCTGGAAAGATCTGTTTCCTCTTTCACAGCTGGCTTCCACTGGTCCGACTATTCCCCCCATCTTTCCCATATGAACACTGCAGGTTGCACAGACACTAAAGAGGCAGGTGGGGAATCTGTGACCCCATGTCCATGACTCCCACTACAGGACCAGATAGTTCCTGTGGAGCCATGCTGGGGAAGTTTTGCCCCCCTCTTCCACAGCAATCCTCTACTGTACATGCCAGGACCTGGTGTGCCATGCCAAGGTGTGCTCTCTCTTCTACTGCTGACCTCCTGTGGGCATGTCCAGTTCAAGTGAGTCTGGCTGAGGAAGCTACACCTGCAACTTTCATGGATGGATATTGTATGACCAGACATGCCTTGTGGAGCCAAGCTAGGGAAGGAACTCATGATTTCAATGCTATCCTCTAATTGGTCAATCCTGCTCTGGAGTGCCAAGCTATGAAAGCTTTGATTCCTCTTCCATGGCTGGCCTGTACCTCCTCTTTCATGACTGGATTGCCCAGAGCCTGCGTTCTTGAGGATCTGTGCTATCTCTTCTACAGAGAGTCTCGCAATGGTCTGCCTGGTCTGGGAAGCCGTGTCTCCTCTTCGATGGCTATTCTCCTCAAGTTCAGCAATGCCCTGGGAACCAGACCACGGAAGCTGTACCCTTTCTTTTATGGCTGACTTCTACCCCCTCTTCCATGACTGGACTGTCAAGGTCAGCAGACTTAATGGAACCTGGCCAGAAAAACTGCAGATCCCGCTTCCATGTCTGGACTCCCCAAGGCCAGCAAAGTCCTCAGGAGCCAGACCAGGGAAACAAAAGCCTCTATTACCTGGCAGGCCTCCCCAGGGCTGTCTATGCACTGGTGAAACAGGCTGGTGAATCTGTGCCCCTTCATCCATGGCTGAGCTATGCAGGACCAAATAGACCATGAGGTGCCATGCCAAGGTAGTTTTGCTCCCTTTTCCATGAATGGCCTGTACCTCCTTTTACAAAATTGACCTCCACAGGATCTGTGAATCTGGGGACTATCACCTGTCTTCCTCAGAGTGCATCTCTAGGTTCTGCCAAACAGAAATCTGTGCTCCCTCTTTGATGGCTGGCCTCCTCAGTAAAGAACAATCCCTGGGGAGCCAGACTAGGTATGCTGTGGTTTGCTGTACCACAGTTGGTCTCCCCATGCCTGGAAGTGCACAAGGAACTTATGCTCCCTCTTCTCCAGCTGACTCTGATGGAGTCAGGCTGGTGTACGGCACCCCCACCTTCCACTGCTGGACTCTTCCACAGTGCAGTCTCTGCCCTGGGCCTGTGAGGCCATGTAAGATGTGTCCCCCACTTAAAAGGATGGTATCCATGGGGCTGTAAATACACCGGGTAGCCAAGTTGTGAAAACTGCTCCCCATTCCAAAGCTGGCCCCTCAAGGCCCGCATGCCCTGGATTCCAGTCCATGGACCTATAACCCCTTTTCCACAGTTGTTCTCCAGACTGCTAGACAGACCCTTGGGAACCAGTCAGGGGAACCTCTGCCCCATTTACCATGACTGGCTTCTACAAGCCCAACATGCCCTATGGACCCAGACAATATGAATCTGCAACCTCTAACCCATGACTGGCCTCCACAAGACAACACAGGAACTGGGGAGCCATAGCAGGGAACCTGTGCCCTACTCTACTATGGCTTCCCTCTGCAAAGTCAGACAGGACCTGGGGAGTCAGTCGAGAGAACCTGTGATCCCATCTAACAATGCTGGGATCTGCAGAGATTTATAGACCCTGGCGAGACAGGCCTGGGAATCTGAGCCCCTTCTTCTGTAGGTGACCTCACCTGGACCAGACAAGCCACAGGAAACCAGGCCAGGGATGCTGTGCCCCTACCTACCATGGATGGAATCCCCAGGGCCAGAAAGACCTTGTGGAGCCAGTCAAGGGAACCTGCTTCTCCTTCCTCAGCTGGCCACCAGCTGGTCACAGTGTACCTGGGGAAACATGTTGGAGAAGCTATTCCTCCCTCTTCCACAGACGGTCTCCACAGGACACTAAAGGCCCTCAGCTGTCAGGGCAGGGAAGCTCTGCCTCCTGGTCCATGGCTGGTCTGTGCCCTCTTCTTTCTTGACTGACCTCCACTGGGCCTGCCAGCCTGGGAAACTGTGCTCACTCTTCCACATCTGTCCTCACCAGGACCTGCCATGTCAGAGAAGTTGAGCCCTTCTTTAATGGCTGGGCTCTCTAAGTCTGGAAAAACCATGGGAAGCAAGACTGGGTTAGCTTAGTCCCCCTCTCCAAGACCAGCCAAGCACTGGTGAGCCACGCTGTGGAAGCTGTACCCACTATTCCATGGCTGACCTCCCCAGGCCTGTTCACGCACTAGGGAGCCATGCTGGAGATGATGTTCTCCCCTCCCTCACAGCTGGTTTAGCAAAATCGGACAAGATTGGAAAACCAGACCATGGACTGAGTCCCCGTCTTCCACTGCTGGACACTGCAATACTGGAAAGTCATAGAGAACTCATGCTGGGGAAGCTGACTTCCCTTCTTCAATGGCTGGGATCCCTAGACTGTCCAGTAACTGGGGTGTAATGTGGGAAGCTATGCCGCCTCTTCTGTGCCTGACCTGTGACCCTCCTCCAAAGAGCCTGCCAACCTGGAGAAGCTGTGCCCACTTTCCAACTGTCACCTAACCAGGGCCTGTCAGGCTGAAAAAGTTGTGTGCTCTCTTATACGTCTGGCCTCCCCAGGAAAGGCCCTGGAAAGGCCTCCCCAGGAAAGTACCATCCCAGAGAAGCTGCATACCCCTCCTCCATGGCTGGCTTTCTGGGGACCAGCCATGGCATGAGGAGCAAGGCTGTGAGAGATGTGCCCAATCTTCTGTGGTTTGCTTGCATCCCTATACAAGAGTGGTCTCCGCAGCACCTACCTGTACTGTGGAGCCAGGCTGGGGAAGTTGCACTGCCCTATTTCACGGCTGTCCTATGCATGGCAGACAAGACATGGGAAGCCAGGCCTGGTACGCTGTGCTCCACTCTTCCCAACTGGCCTCTGTATGTTGAGAGAGTCTCTGGAGAGCCATGTCAGGAATCCTGACACCCCAATGTTAAAGCTGATGTCTCAGGGTCAAACAAGCCCTGGGGATCCAGGGTGGGGAAGCTGCACCCCTGTCTTCCATGACTGTCAACTGCAGGGTCCAACAGTCCTTTAGTAGCAGGCTAGGACCTCTGGTGGCATGCCTGAAAAGCTATGTCCCCTCTTCCACGGCGAGTTTCTGCTGGGCCAGACAGGCCCTGGGGAGCCTGGCTGAAGAATATGTGCCACCTCTTCCAAGCATCCCCTCCCTAGGGACTGCCAGGCCAGGCAAGTTATGCCCCTCATTGATTGCTGGCCTCCTATGGACAGAAGAGTCCCAGGGGAGTCAGGCCAGAGATGCATCACACCCCTCTTCCATGAATGGCATCCCCAGGGATGACCAAGCCAGGGTATCTGCCTCACCTCTTCCATGTCTGGCCTCTCCAGGATGCCAGTTATAGAATGGGAAGCCAGGCCATAGAAGCTGTGCCCTTCTTCCATGGATGACATGTGCCTCTCTTCCATGACTGGCTTCCCCAGGTCCTACCTTGCCCTGCAGAATTAAGGCTTGGGAAGCTGCATCCCTCCTTCCACAGCTGTCCAATGCAGGGCCAGATAGGACATGGGATTTGCACCCACATGTTTATGACTGACTTCCATAGGACTAAACAGGTCATGCGGAGACAGAGGGGGCAGCTGCACCCCTGTTTCCCATGGCTGTCCCGGACAGGTCCTGTTGTGCTAGGCCTGGGATGCTGTGCCCCATCTTCCATGTATGACAAACTCAGGGCTTAACAACCCCTTAGGAGAATTGCTGGGGAAGCTCTGCCACCAATTATCCACAGCTGCTCCACAGTAAAGGACAGGCCCTGGGCTGGCATACCTGGGAGTCTCTGCCCTTGACAAGTAACCTGTGCCACCTCTTCTTCAGATAGCCTTCCCAGTGACTGACAGGCCAATTAAGCTCTTCCTCTTCTTCTACTGCTGGCGTACCCTGGACTGTTCAGTATTTGGAGAACCAGGCTAGGGATGTGGCATACTGCTTTTCCATGACAGACTTCCCTTGGGCTGATCACCTCATGGGGAATCAGGCTGGTGAAGCTGCCCCACCCCCTCCCATGACTGTACTTCCCAGGGCCAGACATTCTCTGGTATCTAGGGTTGGAAAATCATGTACACTCTTTCACAGATGACTTGACTAGTTCCAGCCATGCCCAGCAGATCCAGGCTGTAAAAGATGCACACACTATTCCACAACTGGCCTCTCCACTGATGGCCATGTGCTAGTGAACCAGGCTGAGGATGCTCTGTTCCCTCTTCCAAGGTTGGACTCAGCAGACACTGACAGGTTGTGGGGAGTCTGGCTAGGGATACTGTGTCTACCTCTTACACAGTTGGCTTTGCAGTGTCGGACTGAAGCTGGAAAACCAGGCTGTGGAAGCTGTATCCTGCTATTCCACAGCTGGATAGCAGAGGGCAGCGCAGGTCATGGAGCACAATGCTGGGTAAACTGTCTCGCCCTCTTCCACAGCTGGCCTCCCCAGAACAGGCCAGTAAATGGGTTGTGATGAGAAGCTCTGGCCCCTCTTCCATGTTTGGCCTGTGACACCTCCTCCATAGAGCCAGCCCGATGGGAAGTTGTTCCCATTCTTCCAACTCTAGCCTCCCCAGGGTCTGCCAGACAGGGGAAGTTGCATCCCCTCATCCACAATTTGCCTCAACAATCCAGGAAAAGCACTGTGATTCCAGGCCAGGGGAAGTGAGGCCTCTCCTCCATGGCTGGAAGCCTGGGACTGGCCATGGCTTGGGGAGCCAGTACAAGGAAGATGTGGTCCCTCTTCCACGGATAGCATGTGCCCCTATTCCAAAATTCCCCTTCCAGGGAATGTCTTCTGTGGTGACAGACTGGAGATGCTGTGCTTCCTCTTCCACAACTGCCCTATGCAGGGCCAAACAGGACATGAAAACTGGCCCAGCATGCTGTGCTCCCCTCCCCCACAGCTGACCTGTGCATTACCAAACAGGTCCATGAAGCCAGACCAGGGACAATGCACTCCAAATTTATACCTGACCTACACAGGGCAGGGAAGTCCCTGGGGAGCCAGAATGTAGAAACTGTGCTCCATTTTCCTTGGATGGTCACCCCAGGGTCTGAGAGAATCTGAAGAGCTAATTTTGGGAAGCTGTGTCCTCAGCTTCCACATTTGGTTAAGCCCTGGGGAGCCTAGCCAGGGAAAGTGCACCTGCTTCTTCCACTGCTGACTTCCACAAGACTGGACCGGCCCTGCTGAGCCAGACCAAAAAAGCTGTGAATGCTCTTCCACAGTTGGCCTCCCCTTGATCAACCATGCCCTGGGTTGCCAGACAGTAGAAGCTTCACTCCATCTTCCATGGTTGACCTGGACCCACTCTACCATGGCTGGCCTCCCAAGGGCTTGCATTCCTAATCTGTGCCTCCTCTGCCACAGAGAGCCTCCCATGGGCTTACCTGGCCAGGGAACTGTGCACACTCTTCCAAGGCTGGATTCAAAGCTAATGCTCTGGGGAACCTTGCCATGTTATCCATATTCCCTCTTCAATGCTTTGCCTGTACCCCCTCTTTCAATACTGGCCTCCAAAGGGCAAACAAGCCTGGAGAATCTATGCCCTGGCTTCTACAGAGAGCCTCACAAAGGGCTACCAGCCCAAGAAAGCTGTTTCCCCTCTTCAATGGCTGATTACTCCAAGTCTGGAAATTCCCTCGGGAGCCAGGCCATCGAAGATGTGGTTCTGCTTTTCCACAGCTGACTTATCAAGGGACAGAAATGACCTGCAGAGCCAGGACTGGGATTCTGTGCCCCATTCATTCTTGACTGCCCTAGACTGGACTGGCAATGATCTGGGGAGAGAGTCCAGGTAAGCTGTGCTGCTCTCTCCCATGGCTGGCTTCCACAGGGCTTGCAATGCCTAGGGGAGCCAGGCTGAGGAAACTTCAGCTCCCTATTCCTCAGCTGACCTCTGTAGGTCTGGCCTTGCACTGGGAAGCCAGTCTGAGTTAGTTGTGATCCAGCTCTTACAAGATTAGCCAAAACAGTTCAAGACTGGCTCTGAGGAAACAGGTTAGTGAAGCTGGACCCTCCTCTTCCATGGCTGGTCTCTCTTAGAAAGAAAAGCCCATGTGATGCCAGAATGTGGAAGCTGTACCATTTCTACCATGGCTGGTCTGTGACCGCTCTTCCATGATTGGCCTCTAGGAGTCTGGCAGAACAGAGGAGCTGTGCCCACTCTTTCACATTTGGCCTAACCAGTGCTTGTCAACCTGGGGAATCTGTGCCCCCTCTTCCATGGCTGTTCTCTCAAGAACAGGGCAGGATCTTGTGAGTTTTTCCGAGGAAGCTGCACCTCCCTCCTCCACAAATGGCTTCTGCAACTCCAGCCATGTCCTGAGGTGCCAGACAATGTGAACTGCACCCTTCTTTTCCAAAGCTGGCTTGCCCAGGCCTGTCCATGCCCCTCTTCCACAGCTGGCCTGGGAAAGGATGAGCAGTCACTGCAGAGTCAGGACAGGGATGCTGTGCTCCCCTCCTCTACTCCTGACCTCCACAGGACTGAACTGGTCCTGGAGAGTCAGGAAAGCAATGCTGCATCTACTTTTCCAGGATTAGACTCGCCAGAGTTTTACAGGCCTGGGGGATGCCAGGTCATCTGAGCTGTGCTCCCCTGTTCATATGCTCCCTCTGCAGTTGCCAACATGCCCTGGCAAGACAGTCCAGGAACCTGCACCCTCTCTTCTGCAGCTGCTCAGGCCCTTCCAGGTTATGGAATTTGCAGCCCTCTAATACTGATAGGTTCCTCAGGACCTTCTAGACCAGGGAAGGTATGCCCTCTCTTCTGTGGCTGGCCTCCTCTACCCAGGAGGGGCCCTGGGGAGACAGCCAGCAAATTTTCACTCACACTATCATGGATGGCCTTCTGAGGACATTCCAAATCAGGATGTTATGTCCCTCTAACAAGGATTGCCTTCCCAGGGTATACCAGACAAGAGAAGATGTGTCCCTCCCTCATTTCTACTGGTGGCCTTCCCAGAGCCTGAGAGTCCCTCAGGAACCAGGCTTGGGAACCTGTGGCACTATACCTCAACTGTCCTTAACAGGGTCACATGGGCCCTGGGGAGGCAGGCTGGGTGAGATGCACCATCCTTTTCCACAGCTAGCCTCTGCAGGCCTGGACTGGGTTGACCAGGTCTGGGGATCCAAGCCAGGGAAGATACACCTCCCTCTTACATTGATGACCTCCACAGGGATGGCCATTCCCTGGAGATGTAAGGAGGGGAAGGTGTTCCCACAACTTGAACATATAGGCTGCCCAGGTCCAGTCATGCCCTGGGGTGCTAGGCCACAGAAATTGCACACCCTATTTGCAGCTGCCCACCCCATGTCCAGTCTTGCAAAAAGGAGCCAGATTGGGGAAGCTACAGGCCACATCCCCTGGCTGTCCTTTTCAGATAGGACAGAAAGGCCCTTTAGAGAGACAGGGGGGAGACATGCATCATCCTCTTCAACACCTGGACTCCACATGGATGCACAGGCCATTTGAAAGCAGGCTGGTGATGCTGTGCCAATCCTCCTCCATAGCTGGCCTCCCCATGACAGAACATGTCCTAAGGTCCCAGGCCTGGGAAGTTGCGTCATCTCCTCAATTGCTGACCTCTGAATGACCTCTGCAGTGTCTGCCAGCCCAGGAAAATTGCACCCACTCTTCCACATATACCCTTGCCAGTATCTGTCAGTTCAGGGAAGTTGCACCCCTCTTGCACTGATGGGACTGCAGGGGTCTACAAGCCCTGGAGTTCTAGGTTGGGGAATCTGTTCCCCAGAACAGGATAGGCCCTGGTGTACCTGGCCAGGGAAGCTGCATCCACCCTGTTCCATGGCTGGCCATGCACTAGGCAGCCAGGCTCCAGAAGCTTCCCCCCTTTTATGGCTGGATAGGTGCTGTGATGCCAGGCAGGGATACTGTGCTCCCCTCTTCCATGCTGGCAATAGCTTAAGCATGTTTCTCTTAGCCCATTTCTATTAATCTGTGTATTGCCATGAGGCTGTGGTTTATCAGTAGATTCTGCTGTCTTTCTCCTTCAGCAGCTATATAGTGTCTCATTGACTCTGCCTACTCTCTCTGTGTGTATATCAGTGTTTGGATTTCCTACCTGGC
This sequence comes from Arvicola amphibius, assembly GCF_903992535.2. Taxonomy (NCBI): domain Eukaryota; kingdom Metazoa; phylum Chordata; class Mammalia; order Rodentia; family Cricetidae; genus Arvicola; species Arvicola amphibius. The sequence continues at coordinate 62,406,495 of NC_052059.1, read as the reverse complement.
TTTATTTTGCTCTGCCATTGGCCAAAGAAGCTTCTTTTCTTTTTTTATTAACTAATGGCAATAAAACATATTCACAGCATATGAGAGGAATCTCACATCAGTCTGGGTCGATGTCTCTGTTTCAATCACAATCTACAATGATTTCTCGTGCTCCTGATGCCATCAAAGACAGGGCAGATTTCTGGAATCTGCCACATGTCCACATCCTGGGGACATGGTGCTCCTGGTTCTATGCCATTCTGAGTGACCTACACTGTCAACAAGGCCCTGGTGACATCCAGGCCTGGACTACAGCCCAGAACCATGTCTGTGTCCATGTTGCATGCACAACCAGGATCTGTGTTCATGTCCATGTCCTTATTGCCACCAAGGACCACACAGAAGTAGGTAGGGATCCGGGACACAACTTAGGAACATGATAGTGTCCAAGGGCTGTGCTTCCACTGGGACCATACAGATTTGAGTGTCCAGACTACCAGACTGGCATCAGGAGCACCAGAGCCTTTGGTGTCCTTCAAGCCTAGACTATTGCTAAAGACCATTTCTAGATGCGATATGCTGCCACAGCCTCAGTCTATGTTAATGTTAAGGTTAACAAAGACTTACCTAGAGCTGCCCCTCTCTGACTGTGGCACTCGGGAGAGTGGGTCCTGCACCTGAACTGAGCAGCACAATAGAGTATTGTAGAGTAATGTGGTGGTGCAGGTGAGCTGAAGGTGTGAGAGCAGAAGAACCGAGTCCACCCTACATCATCCACCTTGTATCTGCAAAGGTGAGGGAAAGATTCTGCCCCACCTGAGCATATGCACCTGTAGCTGGTGGGAGAGTTGGCCTCGGGGCCATGGGAAAAGAGATTTCACCAATGGCAGAAATTGGGATTGTGGACCCAGCACCTCTTCTAGGCCAAACATTAGAGCTGTCCCTTGTGGTCCGAGTGAAGGTAAGTGAGATGTGAGTGCATGAGAAGAGGAGAATTGACCTCTCTCCATTCTTCCTGCTGCATTGGGACAACTAGCTGGGGCAGTGCTGGAGAGCTGGCCTGAGTGGTGAGATGAGAAAGGGTGGTGAGCTATCCAAACTGCTACCACCTAAGCACAGAACCAGGGCTATGGGTTATCCCACCTTATCATCCTCTTCATCTAGGAACTGTTGGAGCAGATGAAGGACCTGGATCCGCAGATCCAAAACTGCAAGATCTCCATAACACAAGGCATCAATAGGATATTCAAGAAGAGTATATGTGAACATCCATTATCTATAGTGTAGAGAAACTAGAGGTATTGAAGTCTTTTCAGAAAAGATGCATGGACTAAAGTGTATACTGGGTGACTTATTGGGCCACACAACAGCTTTCTTGACAAGATCTTTGTTTGTTTGTTTGGTTTTAATTTTGAGAAATAGGTATTCTACTGAGAAAAATCTAAAGATTCAATAACACCAATATCAAAATCCCAATACTTTATATAATTCACAGGGATATAAAAGCATTAATAACATATAAACTCACAAAATACCCAGAATCACCAAAGCTAATCTAAGTAGAAATAGTAAGGTAGACAATGTCACAATTTATGCTATCTAATTATAGGACAGCATCATGGGAGGAAAACAACATTTTACACTAATGGAAGAGACACACAGACCAATGGAATTATTCTTGAAGACTCATAAAGCAAAATAACTACGGCACATGAAATGATGAAAGATACCTTCAGTAAATAGTGATGGGAAAAATAGATATTTTTATGTAGTAGAAAAATAATACCTTTGTTACCTGGAGGAAAATTAATTAAAAATTGATCAAATAGCTCAACGCAAGACCTTAAACACAAATAATGCTGGAGTCGGAAGGTGGAACCATATTACCACGAATTCTATTGTGATTGTATCACATCTACATATTGCTTTTGGTAGAATAGCCATTTTTACGATATTAATTCATGTGACCCATGAATAAAATGTCAAGACTTTTGCACATACATAGAAAGAAAAGCAACTCACTTAACTGATCTCTTTTATAAGTTGTCTTGGTCATGGTGTCTCTTCACAGCAATAGAAAAATAACTGAGGCCAGAAGTTAGGTTGCACCATTTGTAACATGGACCAAACAGGGGAAGAAACTAAATATCCTGTGGACTGAGACTGAAACAGATGTTTAAAGACTGGAGTCAATATTTGTCATGTGGACATAAATTTGCAGAGAAATAACAGATTTCTGGAAAATATCAATCACTAAGTTTTATAAGACATCTTGGTAGAGATAAATCTTGTCAGAATTTTTCAGATACTTTCTGTGAGAGGTCCTCCTCTTAGGGAGAGAACAGTATTTCTGTGGAACAAAGCCTGTGTTGTCTCTGGCAATGACTTCCATCCTATCCTGTCAGAGTAGCCACAAATTCCAAGTTTTCTAGGACTTTGATCTGAAATTTGTTGCTGTATTTCAGGAAGCTGAGTAAACCCCTCTTAGGGAGGGCACACAGCTCTCCCTCAGAGGCCCACTCCCCTCAGCCCTCCTGCCCCCTTGGTTTCTGTGCAGCTTCCCCTGCAGTCTCCCTCCCTGTGTCACTCAGAGCACAGTAGTACAGGGCAGAGTCCCACAGCTGCACTGAGGACTTCTTCAGGTGGAAGGAGCTGCTGCTCTTATGGAGAGTGGCATGGAACCCTTGGTGCTCTGTCCTCTTGTTGTCTGTGGAGCTCCTCAGCAGTAGCCAAGGGGATTTGACATGTTGCATGTACCAGAAAAGGAAAGGGAATGAATCAGTAGTGTAATAGATACAGGTCATCTTCACAGACAACCCCTCTGTGACAGCCTTCTGTCTGGGTCACTGAACCTCCATTGCTCCTCCCTGAAAATGAATGAATAAAATAAATAAATAGATAGATAGATAGATAGATGATAGATAGATAGATGATAGATAGATAGATGATAGATAGATAGATGATAAATAGATAGATAGATGATAGATAGATAGATAGATAGATAGATAGATAGATAGATAGATAGATAGATGATAGATAGACAAATAAATAAATAAAAGGATAAATCACTTTTCTATGAGGAAGAAGGTAAAGATGTCCACAGTTGAAAGAGAATGATGTCAGCACCACTTAGATTAAATGTAAATTACTGAGCCTTAATAGGAACACCAGGACTGAGCAGGTGTCAGGAAGCATGTTCATAGAAGGCAACGATATGAGTTCATCAAGCTCACAGGACAAGTCTCCCGAGGACCTTATTGAAGCTTCTCACTCTCAAAGGAGGAAATCCTTTTGCACAGTCACAGTCTGTCATGTGAAACTACTGCCTAGAAGAGATGTTAACCACTTCTGAAGAGGCAGTGCCCTCTGCTGATTTCCTTCAAACTGTACACAGATGTCTGCTCAGCACATTGTGAATAAACATGAAACCTCACCCAAAGGTGGCAGGACTCAAGTCCACAGTGAATGTCTGCAATCGCCAGTGTTACTGAAGCATATATATTCTATGATATTTATTGTGATGAATATACATAAAATTTATCTATCTATATACATACACACACATACACACACATTCACATAGCTCCTAAATTTGTTCTCATTTATTAGTTCTTAGGAAATGTTATAAAACGATTTTGATTATATTCACCTGCCCCCTACACTCCTACCAGATCCATCTACTCTTCCTTACCAACCCAGTTCCCCCAACACACACACTTTTAAAAGAAAATAACTCATTTTTTGCTTTACAAGCTGTATAGCACATATTCTCTTGGATATGTGACCTTCAGTGGAGCATAGTCAATGCAATTAAGGCCTCACCAATAAGGAAACCTGAATCCTTCTCCCAGCAACTACCAACTGCCCATAGCTCAGTGCCACCCTCCAATAAATAAAAGCACTTTCTACCCCAGTGGCCACACTGGCAGATACTCAAGTAGATTATTCACACTATCCTTCCTGTCCTCCACTACAATCTCTCTGTTCTCATGCTCAGCCTGGTAACAACCTGCTTGCATGTCCCCTTTCTCAATTTTATTCACTGGACACTGGACCCAGGGTCCCTAGCACTTCTTTTCCCATCTCTTCATATAAATCTTACAGCCTACATGCAGAATCCCCTCTTCCCACCACGCCCCAACACTCTGTGGTTCCACCTCTAGGTGTAAAGAGGATCCACTTAGCTTGTTACTGAAGCCTCCCTCATCCTTTTCTTCTAGCCCACTTCTGTTTCTTTCTGCCACACATTGGCCATTGAAGCACTCCCTACCATACCAAAAAACAATACTTCACTAAGATCCAGAGAGTTCATATCCAGGGAAGAAAACACTGAGAGAACAAAGACAATACACAAGAAACACAGTTATCCCAACAAGAAGATACCAGCACAAAATATAATCATGAATAGCCAAGACAATATGTCTCTACCAGAACCCAGTAACAACAGATCCTGAAAATGCAATACGACTGAACCACAAGACAATAGTGTCAGAAATAGATAATATGAACTTGATGAAGGATTTTAAAAAGGATATGAAAAACTCATTTCATGAAGAATTTGAAAAGATAACAAGCAGTAGAATAACATGAAGAAAAACTTCAAGACATGCAAGTAGAAAGAGAATTACTAAGGAAAACACAAACTGAAATAAAACTGGAAATGTATAACTTAGGAAGTCAAGCCAAAATCTCAAAGATAAGTTTCACCAAGAAAGCACAAAACCCAGAACAGGGAATCTCGGGTATTACATTAAAGTAAACTAAGAGGACACCATGGGGGAAGGTGTCCTTTATGACAGCATGGATAAGTTATGGATGCTGATTCCATCATACAGTGTGCATCCATGAGCAAGCCATGCTCTCCATACCCAGGACACCAATAACCTCTGTAGCTCTGACTGACTGGGAACTCACTATGTAGCCCATGCTACTCACAGACAGAGATGGATCTCTGCTAGTTCCAGACAGCATGGACAAAAATTAAACTGGGGAATGCTGGAGTTAAATAATGCCATAAATCAAATGGAACTAGCAGATGTCTACAGATTATTTCATCCAAACACTAAAGAACATATTTTCTGCTCAGAATATCATGGAACATTCTTCAAAATTGACAACATACTAGGAAAAGTCTCAACAAATATTAAAAAATTGAAATAAAATGCTGTATTATATTTGACCACCATGGTTTTAACTGGCGATCAACAACAGCATAAACTATACAAAATCATGAAAACTGAAAAACTCAGTACAGAATTAAAAATGGATTAAAACCAAAATCAACTTAACACTAAAATATTTTTTGAATTGAATGAAAAGGAAAATACACTCTATCCAAAACTATGGAACACAATGAAGGGAGTTTGAAGGGGCAAGTTCACAGCATTGAGTGACTGCCTGAAAAAGATAAGGGAGTTCTCATATCTGAACTTAACAGCACATCTGAAATCTCTAGAAAAAGGCTAATTAATACCCCCAAAGAATAGATGGAAAGACGTAACCTGAGGGCTTAAATCACTGAACTAGAAACAACAAAAATAATTACAAAAATCAACAATAAACAGAGTCGGTTCTTGAAGCCTGAAGAAAATCAATAAGACTGAAAAATTATAAAGCCTTTTCAAAATCATCTAAGACAAAGACAGAAAATTTGGGATAACTATAACCAAGAAAGTGAAAGACTTGTATAATAAAAACTGGAAATTAAGGACAAAATTAAAGAGGAAATCAGAAGATGCAATAATCTCCCATGCTCATTGATCAGTAGGATTAATGTTGTAAAATGGATATTCTACCAATAGCAATTATTAATAAAAGAATAAATCAACAATGTTGTATATATTCTGAATTTGTTGTTTTCATACAAAGTTGGAGATTTTTATTCCAATTTCTGTGAAGAATTGTATTATGATTTTGATGGTGATTGTGTTGAATATATAATATACACTGGAGAAAAGACAGCATCTTCAACAAATGGTGCCAGTATAACTAGATGACTGTATGGATCAAGGACATAAATACAAGATCTGATATCCTAAATCTGACAGAAGAGAAAGTGGAGAAATAGTCTTGAACTCATTGGCACAGAGGAAGATTTTCTGAACAGAACACTGATAGCAGAGGCGTTAAGACCAATGATTAATATATGGGACCTCGTGAAGCTGAGAAACTTCTATATGGTAAAGGACGTTATCATTTGGGCAAAGTAGCAGCCTAGAGAGTAGGTAATCTCTCTATTATTAGTTATCTGATGGGTGCTTAATATCTAACACATATAAATTAAAAGCTGAACATCAAGAAAACAAATAATTCAATTCAAACTTGGGATAGAGAACTAAGCACAGAACCCTCAAGAAAATGAAACAGAAATGGCTGAAAACCTTTAAAAACATGGTCAACATCTTTAGCCACCAGAAAAATTTAAATTAAGTACTTTGAGATTTCATCTTATACCAGCCCGAATGACCAATATCAATAAAATAGAGCATGTGCTGTCAATGATGTAGAGAAAGGGTGACACTTATTTATTGCTGGTGGGAGTAAACCTTCTCTAACCACTATGGTTTCCAAGGAAGCTAGCAACCAATCTACTTCAACATCTAGCTAAGCCATTCTTGTGTATATAACCCAAATATGAAAATACTTGCTGATTTATATTCACTGCTGCTCTATTCATCATAGCTAGAAACTGGTAACTGCCTAGATATCCACAAACGGATGAATGGATAATGAAAATGTGATACATGTAGACAATGAAATATTATTCAGCTATTAGAAATCATAAAATTCTCGGGTAAATGAATAGAGCTAGAAAACATCATCTCAACTGAAGTAGCATAGATCCTAAAAGATATTGTATAATTTCTCTCATATGTAGATGTTAGCTTTAAGCTTTCAATATACGTAGTTATTGTCCAGATAACTGCAGAGGTTGCATACCAAGTAAGGGAGTTGGGGAAGGAGAGACTCCTCAAAGGAATAAAAGATAGGATATGTTGTTGTGGAGAGACAGGGATACTAGGAGGAGATGGAGGAAAGGGGTAAAGGAGGGACTATGGGGAGGACAACTAATACTAAAGGACGTTTGAGAAACCAATGTGGAACCTACTACTGTAGAAGATCCTGAACACACATACATGTTTGAAAGGGATCTAAATGGAGTTACTGAATAACAGCGGAGACAACTAGACATCTTATGCCATCAAGTAAAACCTTCAGTGCCAAGAATGGGTAATACCTTACTGAGCATCTGGCCAAAGAGGCCCCATGGAAACCCCCAAATATATTAGGTTATTTCCAATGCCAGTGATTACTTTCCATAAACTGATAGTAAGGCTCTACTGCTGAAAATAACATTCACTTCTATCATTAAATATGGAATATCTGAGCTAGTGCATGATTAGAAATTTTGCCTTTATTGATTAGCACTCATGGTAGTAGAAGCTATTCTGCTTGATACCAAAAGATAAAGGTAATCAGCAATATTACCAAACTACAAACCTGTGACTGAGAACAGCAAGACATTCTAGTTTAATAATAAAATGTTCTGGGAGCAACCAGCCACTTTGTGATTCCATGAGATAAAGCTCAGACCTACACTGACAAAGTGGCTTAGAACCCCAAACAGATATGTCACGGTCTTAAGGGATGCCTATTATTATTATTCTGATAAAGGAAGATAGCAATAAAACATCTCTTAATGGCAGCTGGCTATACCCACAGATCAGTGCCATGTCCAATCCACATCAGAGAAGCTTCTTCTTCTAGTAGATGGGAACCCCCAAGTGCACAATGTGGAGAAAGTGACAGACATTGGAGCATTGAGTCCTAAATGGGATGTTTTGATTGAACCCCTCCCCACAAGGCTCAGAGAGGTATGATGGTGAGGAGGCAGAAAACCTGTAAGAGCCAGAGGTGATGGATGACTCTAAGGAAACAGTGACTTCCAGGCACAGAAGGACTGATGTACATATGAACTCAAGTAGACTGTGGCAGCAAACACAAGATTTGCACAGGTTCAATCCTGTAATCCTAGGACTGAGAGGGGGAAGTGTGCATATAATTCTTTGAAAGTTTCATTTATGCATATAACATATTTTGGACGTATTCACCCACGCAGCCTTCCTCTCAAATATATATATATTTCACTGGGTTCAATTTATGCTGCCAGATTAGAGACTGGAGTTGGGCATTCACTGAGACATGGTTGACCAAAGGGGTTCCAGTTCTTAAAGCAAACTGACTCTCATTCCCCACAAGAGATCAACTGTCAACAGCTCCTCAGAAGCCCCGCCCCAGAAGGGGCGTTCACTGGGGGCTCAGCAGCCTACTCAAGGTCCACAGGCAGCGCATGCGCGGTTGGGCGAGGCTCTTGCTGGGGGAGTTACCGGGGCTCCTTCAACACCGCGGAGCCTCCACCTCTCCCCAGCCGCGCCGAGGAGCTGCCGCCTATCGTCGGTCACAGCTAAGGCGCGGAGCTGCTTGGACTTGGCCGCGGGTGACCCCGGGAAGTCGACCAGTGAGGGCTCAAGTTAGATGAGGAAAATCTGGGCTTGAGGAGCGGTCGCGCGCAATGGCTTCTCCGCCTCGGTTGCCCTTGGCCATGCGCGAGATGCAGGACTCCGGTCAGGCGAGAGCAACGCGAGTGGTGCACCCTTCTCCCTAGCATCCGTGGCCAGGGGTGGGTGGCTCAGCCACCGATCCCAGCCTCCATAGATCCGCATTCTCCTGCTGCCAGCTTCAGTGGCTCCTGCTGGGACTTTCCTCTGAGGGACATGTTCTCCTGCAAGTGTCCAGGGAAGGATTGAGTGGGTTTATTGTTTACATATGTAAACATGTACAATGATCCTATGTCAGAAAGTAGCCCATGGAATTTGTTGCTCCAGTCTTACAGCTGCTTCTCTGATGCTCTTGCACCTGAGGTAGAGCTCGGGGTTATTACTACCAGGGGAGGGATCTTTCCAGTAATTCATTGCAGAGGAGATGATGCCTGCTATCATGAGCATCCTGTAAGCTGCATATAAGTCTGGGAGCACAGATGGAACTAAGGATATTCTTCCCTCAAATGGGATGAGGAGAGGAAGCTTGTTGCCGTCCCTCCTTGAGCTGTTATGTAAAGGTCTTTGTCCCTCATCTCTTTCTTTCTGCCAGGTTTAATCCTGATACAAAAGACAGAAGCCATACATCTAGTCCCAGTGGTAGGAATTTGCACCATAAAATGAACAATTTTAACTAAAAGTCTCAACAAGGTTCTTTGTTTCCTTGAAGAACAAAAATGTGTATAGGTCCATGAATATTTTTTTCCATTTTGAATCTGTTGTTTTGTTTGTGAGACACAGTTTTATTGTTACATAGTTCTGGCTGTCTTGGGAATCACAGGGTGATTGTTTATTTTTAGGTATTATGCTTAATAGGTTTAATCTTGTTTGATTTGAACTAAACAAAATGGAATAATTCTACATGAAAACTTTCCTACAAAAGAGTATTTACTCTAGAATAGTCTAGATTAGTCTCAAAAATGGATATTATGTACCTAATCATTTTATATGTTATATTTCTCTAGCATTGTAATAAATTCATTTTGATTTTTTTAGAAGTACATTACAATACTGATCAGAAGCCTTTTTGCAGGTAAGGTCTAAGAATACAATAATACTAAGGAAATTCAAAGATAACAAGCCAATTATTGGTTGTATTCTCAGATAGATACTGATTTATACACTCAATTTTTGTGCTGTTTTACAATCCCCATAGTAGTATCAATGTATTTTAGCCTGAAATATTGTTGTTATCAGATTGTGGACATGAGGTGTATATTCAACCATCATTTCCCACGTACCAATTCTGTGTTTTGGAAAATGAGCCTACTGATGATAACCACACTCACTATGTCCATCTGACACTCCTTGCCTTTTCAAAAACTTTCTGAAATCAGCTAGTGAACTAGACCTTCATCGCATTTATATTTCTGACAACTGACAGAATTTGGGAATCTCTCTGCATTATCACAGAGTGTTACAAGAAGTCAACAAATTGTTTACCTCCTTTGACATCATCTCCACATGCAGAGGCTCTTTGGTCCTGTGTAGGACCCTTTCCTAGATGGTGAAGATCCCATGCCTTCCTCCTACCACAGTGCTCCATCCATCACTTGTCCATTCATGTGAGCTGTTTTCTACAGGAATGAAGTCTCTGGATCTCAGTAGATTAAGTGAATGTAGAGAGCCAAACTGTGGCATGTTTACTCTTTATGTGTCTGTAAAAGGGGCTTTGTCTTTCCCATCAGTAAGACATGAACATAGAGTAGAAGGCCCTTTCTGTCATTGATCTGCTATCTCAGACACTGATTTGGCAGAATATTAAAGGTGGTATGTCAAGCTAGTTCTGTGCTCATCTTGATTACTTCCATAATAGAGGAAAATTGTGTTATCATTTGTGGGGCCATGTACATTGGATGCACATTAATAAATTGCTTATTTACTTCATGCTAAAAGATCCAAAAGGCATCACAGTTAATGTCCAAAGTGCACATTCATAATTTACAGTTGTTCTATGGTCCACAAACAAACCTTGTGAGAGATAGAATCACATGCACTGAGAGCCCACAAAGTAACCTGAGACAGAGGGGTTCTGTGATGCTCTAGGAGCAGAGGATGACACCAGAAGAGGAATCGGGGTACTAATTACATTGAGCACAAGAGTGACCATCAGTTACTACAGTATTAAAAAAATGTGCTGGAGAGAAACTACTGTCTTTGGTGTTCTCTCTCTCTCTTTCTCTCTCTCTTTCTCTCTCTCTCTCTCATTTATTTCTGTGCTATTGGGAGACTAATTTGTGTGGACTAAATTCTTTCCTTTCTTTCACATGGGAAAAAGTTTAAAAGAAAGTGTCACCAAACCTAATCAACTGATTGAAGGACAACTTAATGCTTGACTGTAAATCTCTAATGTATGTTAGAAAATAAAACAACAAATAATCAAAGCATTTGGAAAATGTTTTTATATGAATATTAAAATATTACTTTATAAAATATGCCACAGCAGTGTACGACCACCTGGAGAGCTGAAGTCAATACTTAAGAAGTCTATTTAGATCAGTGGAGGTAAGAGTAATCATGAATACTTTGCTGCTACTTCCCTAGTTTCATAGCAACTTAATTCAGTCAAAAAAGAAACAAAGAAAATAAGTTATAAACATAATTTCATTTTTTTAAAATTTGCCTCTTAATGTTCCTCACATTCAAAATTATTTAAGAAATGGTTTTCTGAGAAATGTCAGTATCAAACTATAATTCTGAACCATGTTTGTTTATTTAACATGAGCCTCTGATGCACACAGTGTCTTTGCATAAATAAAAGGACCTCTAACTAGCCCACAGTATGTGTCCTCTAGAGTTATATGACAGCAATTTTGCTTGGTATTAAATGGATTTTCTTTCATTTTTATAATAAATACATTGCAATTATGCTACATATATCACTGTCAATAAAAGGTGATCGTGTAAAAAATAGATTTACAGTATTCAATTACTTTCATTAAGGATTTTGAGAACTAAATTTAATGCCATTTTTATGGGTTTTGTTCCTTTCTATAATTTCTCTATTTAGACATATTAGACATATGATTTTATGTTTATCTTTAATTATCTGCTATTTAATCTATTTCTTGGCATAAGAAATAATAGGCTTGCTCAACTTTTTTTAAAAAATGGACTTTGAGTCCTGTAGGCAGTGCTGAAGATTGAACACTGTCATTCTAAGCATTCTAGACCAGCGCTCACCCTATTGACTATACAGCCAGCACCTTTTTCCTTTGGTTTTATTAGTGTAGGATATGGTGATACTTGGTATATATGCTGATAGACGTAATTACCAGAACAGTTTGCCACAGTAGGAGGAAGGCTGAGAAAAGAGCATCATTCTGCAGTGGACAGCACTGACTGGTCCATTGAGTCTGGATAAGATTCTAAGAGTGGGAGGAACACTACAGAGTTTGGGCTTTCAGCAGCTGTTACCACAGTGTCTTTCCCACCTACCTTGCCTATGGAAAGCACAGCATCAAGTGAATAGGAGTACATGGAGTGCAGAGGGTCTGAAAGAGTCAGTATTATTGTAATGTGGGTGACTGTCCTTTACATTATTTCCACACTGGATTTCCTTTGTGGTGAGGAGGGTTGATGGAGGTCTCTTACATCCTAAGACTCATTGGCAGTCCATTTGTTGGTGGAACAAATGCTCTGCCTCAGCCATAGGCAATGCCAAGGAGGTTATACTGCAGGTTCCATACTGTGAATGAAATAAGCAAAAATTTGCTTTATTCCTTTGTAGAGGGTGGGCTGTTAGCATGCAGTGAAAGCTACTCACTTGAAGCTGTGTATGTGGAGACACAAATGTTTAATTTGAGGTACTACTACCTTGAATTGCTGCCTGGTCCCCACATTTCTTCCATTCTTCTCATCCTAGAGACACAGTTCCAGGTGCCTAACTACTGCGGGGGGCTTTGCAATAGCTCTTACCATGGGAGGTGATAGCAGCTGGTGCTGAACTTCTTTGTACTGCCTGTGGGTGAGGGACCAGAAGCTAGAACTGAGGGGGCTTCTGCAGCTTCCTCAGAAGCACTTGAGGAGAGTACACACAGTACCCTCTCTCTGTGTGTTGCTTTGCCACCCTGGTGTCTGGAAATTCTTTGCCCTTGGTCTTCCTGTGTTTCTTAAATTCTGCTATGCTGCAAAGAGCGGTCCTCATAGACTTAGCTACCTTGTGTCTGGAATTTTCATCTTCAATGAAATAAGTTCAACTTAATCTTTAGAGAGGCTCTTTTCACTTCCATGCAAGATGAGTATGCTCACTTACAATTCTCCTCACAGCACTAGTCCAGAGACAAATCCAGCAGCAGCAACATTGTGTTACCACGTTAACACTTCAGCTTGTGATATTATTTCTGGTTAAGATGTCAGTGTCTCTTTTTGATAATGCTCATGATCATAGGAGTTTTGTACACCAATTTATTATTAGTATCGACATTTGATAAAATTGTCTCTATTGAAAACATACAAAGAAGTGTAAATTAAGAGATATCCTTGTATTTATTGTTTATAAATCAGTATTCACTTTAAAGGCTACACAGATTCAAAATATATGTAGTAATGAAGCATTAGCCTTGGCATTCAATGCTCTTTTTTTCTACAGTTGCTTATAACATATTTTGCCTTTCTACTCTGTAGATAATGGAAGAAATGAAGACCAGCTCTCACTCGGGTAAGAATGTTTGGATTGTGAATAAAATGAGTATTTAGAGAATATAAAGTTCAGAAGCTGACACCATGTTTTCCTCTGTGTAAGATAATTTTTAGCTTCTTGATTATTTGCTAATGAAAGCTGAATTATGCCTCAGATACAGTGTGAAATGCTGATAGGAATCCCTGTCTGTGCAGGTGATTCAATGGTTAAAGTGTTGGCTGTGCATATGGAAGAATGGGAGATAGATGCCCAGGGTCCACATGAGCCCTGTTGGTCTTGTGCGCTTCTAGAATCCTGGGGAGCTTATGGTGAGATTGCAGGTGGAGACAGAGCATCCCCTCACATTTTCTGGATGGCTTGCCTGGATTGCTAGCCTTGCGCTTGCATTCATGAATGAGATTCAGCCATATAACTAAGGCTGAGGGTGAGGGTCGACACCCAAGTCTGTACTCCAATCACCACACCTACACACTGGCACATATGTATCTGAAATCACACATACTTACAAATACATGGCACATTATATACCATGTGTAAATGTATGTAAAGATATTAGTTTTCAGGCAATTAATCATGTTTACTAGTATGATTGGGGCAAGTTGTCTGCTGGGAAGAATGTAGGCAAAACTCTCCCAGACTTTGCTGAGAGGATCACCTCAGAATGGCCTCATAGACATGCTTCTGTTCAGCAGGTTTATTTCCCTCTTAATGAGTTCCACCTCTGTGGTGAATCCCAAGGTAGATGGAAGTTAGAAAACGAAAGTGTTTAGTCCAGAGTTTGCCAACCAGAAACCCTGAAATTTGGAACTTTTAGCTGTAATTCAAATCAAGCAAAGCTGAGGGGGCAATGCTGCTCTCCTGTGTCCTATAAAATCACTCAGAAATACCCATGACTATAAAGAGTTTCAACATATATATGTGGACACACTATCAAAACATGGCTTCAAAGCACCAAAAGATGGTGACTTCTGAGACTGATGTCAACTTAATGCTTAGTCATAGAGTACATTTCATGTTTTCCCAAAGCAACTCCTTGGGAGAGAGTGAGATGAAAGGAAATGCCTAATTTTTCCTTTTTTTTCTTTTTACAAAAAAACAGGCCATGGCGCTTTAGGTTTATGGGAACAAATGAAATAGGAGCATTAAATGCTCAAAACAATCAGTTACCTCAACCATCAGAACAAGTGTGTGCAAAACTTGCCATTCCCCCCTCTTATGTGTTTGGATGTGTGTGTGTGTACGTGTGTGTGTGTGTGTGTGTGTGTGTGTGTGTGTTGCATGTGTTTGTGTGCCTGTGCCTGTTGCATGCTTTTCACATTTCTCTGTGCAGACATGAAGGAATGAGGAGGATATTGGTGTCTTGCATCATTCTCTAACTTATCCACTTGATGTAAGATCTCTAACTGTCCCTGGAGCTGGTCTGGCAGCCAAGAAGCCCAAATGTAGCCTGTCTCTTCCACCCACAGTACTGGGGTTACATGTGCATGTGTCTATTCCCAGTTTTTTATGTGGATGCAGAGGATTGAAACTCAGGTTGATCTGTGTTGGCAGCAAACATTCTTATTGTCTGAGCCATCTCCAAAACCACTGGCTTTTTAAATTTTTATTTTTAAATAGAACTATGAGTGAGTCTTCACTTAATGTTACATAGATTGAGACAAGTTGAAACTGCAAAAGCAAAAACGGGGGTCAACAGTGAATTACATAAATGCAAAAATGTCACTTAGTACAAGATAACAAATCTTTCAACAGAGATGCTCTAAGGACCAAACTCACCCCTCACTGCATGTTTTTATTCTAAAGGCTCTCTGAAAACCCTGGTAGTCCAAAATCTACAACGGAGGACAAGGCCAGTAACTCTGCTATTAAGGTAAAATTCTCCTTTGTGAAATTTGTTTTCTTATGAATTTTGTTAAAATGCAGCAGTAGTCTACCTATCACAGTTTTATATGGAAATTTGGTCAGAGAAAAGTGTTTGGTATGAGTGAACGATCCTTTCTATCAATTCCAGTGAGCAGTAAGTTCTTGCAGAGAGCAGTGGCCCACTAAGAGAATGAACTGGAAACACAGGGAGTGGAAAATTGAATGCAGTTCTCAGATATTAGAAGGTGCCTGGTGCTTGATCAAAGATGGTTTGCAGAAATAAATACACATTAGACTGATTTTAAAAACAAACTGTGGTAATACGTCTGAATACATTTTAAAGGATCCAGTTATTGTAGTGGTCCAGGCATCACCCAGGTGCCTTTTCTCTCAGCATAATTGCAGGTAAGTTTTCTCTTCCCTTGGATATTCCTATTTCAGGATCACAGATAAGAGCATCTCCTCTGTTTGTCTCTTTGCTTCTGTGTTAACACTAGCAAGAAATTGTGGAAATTTAGCTATTTGTAATCTGTTCTACCAAGTTTTCATTATGAAGAGATTACAGTGTGTTTTCTATTTGATTCCACTAGGAGGATATTGAAACCTCTTCCTCCAGGTACACAGTAAGTATTTTTCCCCAATTAGCCAGCAGATGTAGATGTTAATATTCAGTTACCATATAGTAACACTTTAGTTTCTGAATATTTGCTCTATATTTGACAATAGTATACACTCTGATTCTTTGCATCACGTTCACATATTTAAAATATTTTATGGTTATAATTAGACATTTATGTGTTCATAGTAAAGTGACCTCATCACTGTGAGCTAGTGGAGGTGAGGAAACCTGTTTGTATCCTGGAGCCTTAGAGTAAGGGTTGTGTGAATCAGAAGTTGAATATTAATGACTTTTGAATGGGACTCAGCAGAAAAATGGGTTTCTATAAAGCAGTTTCACAGATACTATGATATGGAGGACACTAGTAAATGAGAGTTTATTTATAAGTGGAATATAATATGTACTTTGCCTCCCAAACATAGAAGAGAAACAGCGATGAAAGGGGGGCTATTAAAATTAATAATCATTTCATATAAGATGCAGAAATTTTAAAATATAGTGAGTTCAGTTTCCTCTCAGTCACAGGAGAAGGCCAAATTTCTCAGTTCATGATTTTCCCAATCTAGCTAGCAAAAAGATTTTTTAATTATCGATGATATCTTAGTAATTTGTAAATAGATAAGCATAGTAGAAGGGACTTCACTTTTAAGTAATAGTTTCTACTTTTCCTGTTTCAACACTCTGTCCTGGTAAGGAATAAAGTAGTTTTGAAATTGTGCACCCAAATCAAGAGTTCATTTCCCAGTCAAGCCAGGAAAGTTGATCTTCTGTCTTGTCATTGCAGATCATAGAGAAACAAATTCTGTATTCCAAGAAGATTGCTGCAATGAAGCAGAGGGACCAAGCGGAACTCTGTCAATCAGTGATGGACCTCCGTTTTTTGGGAGAGGCACTGCCTGAGAAGCCCAGAAAAAAAACCATGCTTGCTGGTAATTTGTATTAATTTGAAAAGTAACAAATTTCCTTGTGAGAAGAATGTTGACTTTGTGTTTCTAAATCTGTATAGTTGCAAATCATGTCAGAGAAGACAAACAAAGCCTTGAAGATATCTTTCACCTCCTTCATATTCTCATTCCTGGAAATACCCATGCTAGCCTGTCACCTTCTAAGTCAGTAGTTCTCAATATTCCTAATGCTCTGACCATATAACACAGGTCTTCATGCGGTGATCCTAACCATAATACGAATTCGCTGCTCCTTCAAAACTGTAATTTTGCTAATGTGACAAATCATAATGTCGATATCTGTGTTGTCAGAAGGTCTTAGATGACCTCTATAAAAAGGTCCTATGATCACCAAATGGGTTCACAGGTTGAGAATCCCTGTTCTAAGGGGTAAGTGATAACAAATTGAACCATGGAAATAAAAATCAGAAAGTGAGTAACTTTTATCACAGTTGTGGAGGACTCATAAAATATAGAGAATAAAGAATCCTGGAGTCATAACTGTCAACATGAATGTACCTAACACACATACAATGTTTGAAACTAAATTATTTGATGTGTATAAATATTTTGCATGCATTCTCTCCATTCACCTTCTGTGTGTGCTGCCCACCGTCACCCAAGACAGCATTCAGTCCCCTGGAATTGGTGTTCCAGATGGTTGTCAGCCTATGTGTGGGTGCTGGAATGAAGTCCAGGTCTCTGCAAGAGGAACAAGTGTCATAAACTACTGAGCCATCTTTCCAGTCCCCATAATGAATATGTTTGATACACAAATAATTAGAATATATCATCAGTGGAAATGAGTGTCAGTCTCAGGATGTTTGCTAACTTCCTAGGTCTCATCAGTCTGCCAGTTTGACACATTGAAATCCAGAGAGCACAGAGGCAGGACAAACAGCAATAGGAGGCTGGGCATGTTTGTGCACACCTTTAATCCCTGTACTCATGAAGCAGAGTCTGGCTGCTCTCTGTCAGTTCAAGGAAACCCTGGTCTCAAATTTATTTGAAGGATGAGGGAGGCAAGGAACATGTCCACCTAGCAGAAGTGTGGAAGTCAAAAGGCAATATATAGAGGAGTAAGTTTTCTCATTCCAGGCTCAGGTATCAAATTCAAGTTGTCAGTCCTGCTGGCAAGTGCCTACATCCATTTAGCCATCACACTGGCTCTCTGATTTACACTTGGACTGAATTTTTTTAGCATTCACACACACCACCACTACCAGCGCTGCCACCACCACCAGCACTACCAGAACCACCAGAGCCACCACCACCACCAGCACCACCACCACCACCAGCACCAGCAGTACCACCGGTGCTACCACCACCACCACCAGCACCACCACCACCAGCACCACCACCAGCACAACCACCACCACCACCAGCACCACCACTGCCACCAGTATCACCAGCACCACCGCCAGCACCACCAGCAGCACCACCACCACCACCAAAAGCATCACCACCACCACCACCACCAGCAGCACCACCACCAGCACCACCACCAGGACCACCACCACCAGCACCACCACCAGCACAACCACCACCACCACCAGCACCACCACTGCCACCAGTATCACCAGCACCACCGCCAGCACCACCAGCAGCACCACCACCACCACCAAAAGCATCACCACCACCACCACCACCAGCAGCACCACCACCAGCACCACCACCAGGACCACCACCACCAGCACCACCACCAGGACCACCACCACCACCACCACCACCACCACCACCACCACAACCACCACCAGCAGCAGCACCAGCACCAGCAGCACCAGCGCCACCTGCACCAGCACCACCAGCACCACCAGCACCAAACAAGAGAAAATAGTGACAGAGAGAGAAGGGATATCATGTGTTTGAATACTTTGTTACCATTTAGGAGATTGGTTAACCTTTGTCATATGGTCTCATTAGCAGAAGTTTTTCTGTGGTGCGTCTTAATGGTTATCACTACTTCTGGAACCAGTTATGAATTGTCTACTTCCCTGTCTACAAGCATATGAGAAGCAATAGACCATTGCCACAGACAAAGCTTCCCTGTTTGCTTTCCCTACATCAAATGCTGCATGGAAAGTCAGTCAGTTAGAGCAGGGAAGGCAAACAGTAGTTCCCTGTAGCCATGAGCCTTCCTTCCTTCCTTAAATAATCTCTGTGAGATATTTTGTCACAGCAACTATAAAAGTAATAGCCTTCTTTGTTTTTTATTTATTTTACTTTTTTTCATTTATTTTAAAGAAAATCTTTTTTATTTTACATACCAATCCCAATTCTCTCTCCCTCCCTTCCCCCTGCTCCCCCCAACTCCCCACTACCCCACTCCCCATCACCTCCACTCCCCATTCATTCCTCATAGAGGATGAGGTCTCCCATGGGGAGTCAACAAGTCTGTCATATCCCTTGAGGCAGGACCAAGGCCATCATCCCTGTATCTAGGCTGAACATCGTATCCCTCCATAGAGAATGGGTTCCAAATAGCCAGGTCACACACTAGGGGTAAATAAATCTTGGTCCCAAAACTGCCAGTGGACCCACAAAACTGACCAAACCATAGGACTGTCACCCACATTCAGAGGGCCTTGTTTGGTCCTATGCCGGTTCCCTAGTTGTCAGTCAAAAGCTAGTCAGCTCCCACAACCTTGGGTCAGCTGTTTCTGCAGGTTTTTTTTATAATCAACCTCATACTTGAACATGAAGCAATCTCAATAGATAAAAAAAGTGGTATATTGGACCACCTATGTGTTAAAGTTAGAATTCAACAATACTAAGTGCGAAAGTCCCATATACTCATGGAAACTGAAAAGTTCTCAACAGAATTACCCCTGGATCAAGGAAAAATATAAGGGAAGCCTTTCTAGAATTTCATGAAAATGAATGCATGACATACCCAATTCACTGGGATACTTTGAAAGCAGTACTAACAGGAAAATTCATAGCACGAAGTGCCTACATAAAAAACCCAGAGAAATCTCACACTAGCATCTTAAGAGCACACCTGAAAGCTATAGAACAAAGAAGCAAACTCACTCAAGAGGAGTAGACACCAGGAAATAATCATTTATAGGACTAAAATCAATAAAATAGAAACAAAGTAAACGAAACAAAGAGTCGATGGGACAAAGAGATGGGTTTTTGAGAAAATCAGCAAGATAGACAAACCCTGATTCAAACTAATCAAAAGAAAGAGAGACAAAATCCAAATTAACAAAATCAGAATTGAAAAGGGAGACATAACATCAGCCACTGAGGAAATCCAGAGAATTATCAGGTCATACATCAAAAACCTGAATTTGGCAAAAGTGGAAAATGTAAAGGAAATGGACAATTTTCTTTGTGTTTTAAACCCCTCAGATGGTATAAAGCAAGCAGAAGAGCTAGCTCTGTTTGTAGACCCTGCTTACACCAATTGCCAGTTTCCAGTAGAAATGGCTAGCAACTAGCTAATTACCTTGAAGCATCTAAGTTCAACATTAGGAGAGACAGGGGCAGGCTTGACATAATTATTCCACCGAATGAAACCATTAGTAACTGTAATTTTAGTATTTTTAGAACCAAACTCAAATGTTGTTTCTTTTAAGCCTAATTCAATTGGGTTTCTAAGTTAATATTAGCTATTATTTATGATCAAAGTGAGTAATTGGTCAAGGGAGGTCTTAGCAGGGAGACAGATCTCAAGTGATTTTAATAAACAAACATTTGGTTGCCAGACATCTTCCAAGATTTCAGTGAAAAATCATTAGCATATAAATTGACATGATTAATACAAATGGAAATTTTAGACTAATGTAGAAATTTTAGGCTGATACAGAAAGTAAAAGGTAATGTGATGAGTGTGGTGACCATGGAGTGTTCCCCTTGGTGTGAAGGGACCAACGTCTTGGGTATGCAAAGGATTAGAATACAAACCACAATATACAAACCACAATATCACTAACAGAAATGAGAGTTTAATATATTCTTAAGGCCAAGAAAGCAAAAGGGCAGTTGTTTCTATCCTTCAAAGTTGTGACTGAAATAAAAGCAGACATCACTTTTATGACATTAGATTTGCATAAAACCATATTAACACACGAGTTTTCCAGAACCCATTACCTGGTGATTGCATTGTAATGAGTGTAAAATCACCACCTGATCTAGATAATGTCTGTATCCCATGCTAACAGAATAATAAGCAGAAGTCTTCATGAAGAGTTACAGTCAGACATGCTGATAAATGACACAGGCTCCAAGGGCACAGAGATAATGCTTAGCTTAGGAGAAAGAAAAGGCTCACATCACAATGAGTTTTTCTCCATTTTCATTCTGAACTGATAAAAACCAATCTCTACCTCTCTCTCTGTTTCTCCCCCTCTCAAACACACACACACACACACACACACACACACACACACACACACCTTTTCATTAATAATCTAGAACACACACAGAGAGACACACACATACATATGCCTGCAGTTCAGAGCCATTACATTGCAATCCTATTGATCTGAGTTCCATCCCAGCGATCACAACAAACAACAAGCGTCTTACATACGTAATCTCAACATCCCTAAATCCAGCTTGGAGGCTGAGAGAGTAGAACAGCTATGACACTTACAAACCAGCCAAACTGGAACACAGAGAGGCTCAGAAACATTGAGAGACCCTGTCTCACCCAGTGAAAGCAGAGAGCCACCTCCTGAAGGTTTGCCTCTGCCCTTCATACACACACACACACACACACACACACACACACACATATATGCATGCATGCACACACATGCACTAGCATAGCAAAAACAGGCATATTAATTCACACAAACAAACACACACTCCAATAATATTATGTAGAATGATACAAAATTGATTATTCAGATAATAAATGGTGTCTATATATTCATTTGTACTCCTGTTGTGTAACTAACATATAAGGAAAGTATTTTCAGGGTCTTCTCAGTCATTTTCAGTGTTTCTATTTTCCATGTGACATGTGTCCTGGAAAACTATACTTGTACCATGTGGCCCTGTCATTCCCTTTTTCTAACTGGCTTAAGCATACTTAGTGAATGGTGAAGCAATGAGTGAAACATGTGGCATGTGAAAATGTGTCTACGGCTCACAAATATCTCGAGCTTTGATGTGTTCACATTCATCATTCTCAAGGAAACCAATGAACTGAAGATTTTCACATGATGCACTTGAGCAGTTTGGACATACATGTAGTATGTGTACTTCCTCGTCTGTTTTCCTTTGACAAACAATGCTTCCTAAGCTATTTTGTTTAATCATCTTCATGTTACATAGTTTGATGATGTTGGGTAAGCTTTGGAATGCTTGAGTTTTTCACATAAGTAGCACAAAGTCTCCTCAAATCTGGTACAGAAAGGTAAACATAGACTGCTAAGTTAGGAGTCTCCCTGAGATGTCATGAATGATTAAGACCTAGAATCATTATTTGTAATTGGAATAAAAGTTGGTGAGGCTCCCCTTCTGACAAACAGCATCAAATGCATTTTCAAAACAGGAACTTCCTAAATGTGTCTGATTAAATCAGGTGGTGTTCTATGTATCCTATCTAAGCAAACATTATGGAATTGTCTCAATTCTTTTGGCATAATCCACTGTGAAATACACCTTCAGCCCTTCAAATGCATCCTTCAGGCTCTGTCCATGTCATTCAATGATGGTTTTATTATTTTCTATTGCTGTAATAAAACACCATGCCCAAAGCACATCTAGAAGGAAGGGTTTATTCAGAGTGTGGTACATGGTTCCAATGGAGACATACAATTTTATCACCACCATGATTCAGGCTGGCAGGCATGGTGCTGTAGCAGCAGCTGAGAGGTACATTTAACTCTATTCAAGGAACCGAGAGCTCACTGGAAATGGCACCAGTCTTCTGAAACCCAAGACCACACAACTCCTCAACAAGGCCACACCTCCTAACCTTCCCCCCAAATAGTCCCACTACCTGGAAACCAACATTCAAATGTATGAGCCCATGAGTCTGTTCTCATTCAAGCCACCACAGAGATGCTGGAACAGGCCATTACATTCAACAGCCATCTATAAAAATAGTTATAGCTAAGGAGTAAGAATTTGTATGGCATCTCCCAGAACCCTTACTTCATCTGCATAGTTCCCATCTGCTGTGGGTAGTGGCAACTTTATTCATGCATTTCAAAAGTCACGCTCCCTATTCTGTTATCCCGGTAACCTAATGGGCAATTGTGAAAGGCCATGGGGAAGCAGTAGTGTGGTGCAGAAGAGAGAGGTTCTTTTTGTTTCCAAAGCCCCCGATTGTCACATCCTCTTAATCTGGATGGGATGTAAAATCCTTGTCATAAAGACAGGAGAGTACACACTGTGTCTTTTTTTCCATCTTCCCATTATAGAGAGGTAGGAAAGAACAGTAGAAAAGAAGGCATAAAGCTGAGCAGATTCTCCCCTTTAAGATTCTCAAGCTTTAGGCCTTTGACTAAAACAGAAGGAAAGCAAAAGTTTCCAGATATCCGCGGTTATAGTGATAACATGAGCCTGAGCAAACAAACATTTGGGGATACTAAACCAAGACCCTGACATTAACAGATAAGTTCTAAAATGAATAAAAATAAGTGAAATTTTCAATGAAATCTAACATATCAAAATTCCCTTAAAGGTTGAAAACAAAAATGGAGAAGATTCCCTTCCTCCACCTCGTATTCATGACATCGTGCCCCAGCCTCCTACCCATGCTGATGAGACATCAACTTCTCATGCTAGCAACAGAGGTGACAATCTTCATGCCTCTGAGGAAACTACTGTCAACACCACCACCGCGGATCACACACCTTCTTTAGGTACTTACACTGGGCATGCAAGGGGGAGAACACATGCTGACCCTGAGCTTGTTCCTGGTAGCCACTCTGGTGACACCATGGACCCTGTGCAACATTCTCACCCTGTTCTTGATACCTGCTTAAAAGGGACCACAGTGTCTTAACTTCACTACTGATCAGGAATCTGCTCTTGTTTGTATCCCAGGTGACGTATTGGAACTTCCTCAGAGCTCTAATATGCAGGTTCTTGTTACAAGTCTCCCTGACTGCAACTTCTATCCAGTAAATACTCTGTCCAAGATTGTTGCAATTTGGGCAGCATTCACATCGTTGCTTCTCCTAACATCATTAATATGGTTGCTGAAGTTTGTGACTTTGGTGATGACGTGGGTATTGAACCTAATTTAGCAATCCTGCACATTTAAAGTTACAAGGAGCTTAACAAGGTAAGTTAGACCATAATAATGGCTTAAAATACATAAATATTTCTGTGCTAGAAATCCAGTTCTCTTTGGCTCTCATATGTATGATAAATAAATTTCATACTTTGTATAGGACTTTTTAGATATTACCTAAAACTAGAGAAAATGATTATCTTTTCCAGTCATATTGAAAATGCATCACATAAAATTAACAAAATCAGTTTAGTCCAACCAAACTGATCAAGTAAAGTTGGTAAGCTCACAGTTGTCAGTCATGCTGGAATGAGGAAATGATTTTCACTCTTAATGTGAAACTTGTATTTTCTGAATAGCTAAGCAGGGAAATGTAACTGTTAGATATTAGTCTCTATTTTTCTGTGTCCATACACTGTGCCTTATGCGGACAGCCTCATTTTGTAAACAAACACCCCGAATGAAACAACCTCTGAGAATAAAACCAATGAAACAAGACTCCACAGTCTCACCATGCTCAAATACAATGATATTCATTGTGACATGACACTACATAGGATTCTACTGGTGATGCCTGTTACTGCTTATCTTGACGATATCATCAATGATGTTCTTGATACTAGTGATAATTCTTGCTTTTCTCTAGTTTCTGTCGACACACCTATGAGGAGCTCCTGATACCAAGAGATGACAGTCTCTCAGGAATATTTTATAAAATTTAGAAATTATTTTTAGATTTTTAATTAATACCCTTTAATTGAAAAATTAATGCTTGAGACATTTTTCTTTTTTACATGTGAAATGTTGATCATTTTGGATTAACTTTAATGGAGCATGGTTTTCATGATAAGAATCAACCATTTTAAGCAACCTTTGAGAAAAAGAGTGCATACCTGCAGCCCTAGCCACCATCACTACATTGGCAGGTCTTCTGCCACAGACAGCATTTAACCCACTTTCCTAATGTCATTCCCCTGATTATTTTTATGTTTTGTTTTCTCCAAAAACTTTTCAATATTTTCACCTTTATTTTTGTGTTTACTCATTATTGGGTAGAATTTTTTTGTAAATTGTATGTGCTTTGGTCCATGTGCCGTGAAATGAGCATGGAAGCGAGAGGACAACTTGCAGCAGTCAGCTCTCTTTGCACCAGGTGGCCCCCGAAATTGAACTCTGAATTTTTAGGTTCAACAGGAATATTTTTATCAGCTGGGCCATCGTTATGGCTCCTGCAGCAATTTTTAAAAGGATAAATCATATTGTTTAATGCCGACAATTTATCAGCTGAGCCATTGATGCTCCTCTAGCAACTTTTATAATATGTAAATTGTATTGTTCAAGGACCACAATTGACTTATTCACTCAATAAAAGAATTACAGACAACACTGAGTCAGTACCTGTGACCTTTACCCATGATGGCCCCTTATTCCCACTGAGGATCATCCCATGATCTCACTGAGCTACATCTGATAATCGTTCATAGAGAATGGGCTTGTGATATCCTGTGTCATTTCTGTGAACATTGAAGTGCAAATCTTTGAGTCAAGTGTATATCTGTCACACTATAGGGAACTCTCATTCCTTTTTATGTCTTTGAAAACCGATGCATAATTTTAATGTCAGAGTCTACTGTCTGCTTTATTTCAGAATGACAATGGCATTTCCCTTTGTAAATATGTCTTCATTAGATATATCTTATTCCTTTTATAATTAAAATTGATTCAGTTTCTGCTTAAAACCCAGCAGAGAGGTGATGCTGAGGTCAAGAGTTATTTTTCTTCTTTTTTCCTTTATTTTATTTGAAAAATTGTGATGTGTGTGTGTGTGTGTGTGTGTGTGCATGTATGGTATTTATATATGTGTGTTGACAACGGCATGCCATGACACACACATAGAGACCACTCTCTTTTGAGATGTAGCTCTCTTAGGAAGGGTCACCATTGCTGTGATGAAACACCAAGACCAAAGCAACTGGGGGAGGCAAGGACTCTTTGGGCTTATACTTCCACATCTTTGTTCATCATCACAGGATGTTGTAACAGCAAATCCAAAGAGGCAAGAACCTGGAGAAAGGAGCTGATGCATGAGGCATGGAGGAGTGCTGTAGCTGGCTTGGTCCTCATGGCTTGCTCAGCCTCACTTCTTACAGAGAAATGGGGAAGCCTTATAGAAAGTCTAGGCCCTCTCCTACCAGTCATTAGTTAAGAAATGCTCTCCAGACTTGCTTACAGCCCTATCTCATGGAGCCATTTTCTTAGTTGAGGATCTCTCCTCTCATAGGATTATAGTTTATGTCAAGCTGTCAAAAATATTGTTTTCAATGTGATCTTCCACTTATTATGTATCAGAAAAGTCAAGTAATAATTGTTAGAGACACAGGCAATTTTTCTAGCAAGTAACAAGATGAAACATATTTATTTAAACTAAGCATGGTGGGGATTTAAGGAGATAGATTCAAGGAGATAGAGCCAGAGACCCTCATTGGAGCACTGGATTGAGCTCCCAAGGTCCAAATGGGGAGCAGAAGGAGCGAGAACATGAGCAAGGAAGTCAGAACCACAAGGGTGTGCCCACCCACTGAGATGGTGGGGCTGATCTAATGGGAGCTCACCAAGGCCAGCTGGACTGGGACTGATGGAGCATGTGATCAAACCAGACTCTCTGAATGTGGCTGACTGAGAAGCCAAGGACAATGGCACTGTGTTTTGATTCTACTGCATGTACTGGCTTTGTGGGAGCCTAGTCTGTTTGGATGTTCACCTTCCTAGACTTGGATGGAGGCGGGAGGACCTTGACCTTCCCACAGTGCAGGGAACCCTGACTGCTCTTTGTACTGGAGAGGAATGGGGAGCGGGGGGAGTGGAGGGAAATGGGAGGAGGGGGGGAGGTGAAAATTTTTAATAAAAAATCTTATCCATCTCTCCTTCCAACATTTTCACATACAAAACAGGATACTATAAAGACAGATTTTTATGAACTGTACTGACTTGATAGATCCATACACCTGTTCGGTTCTGAGCTCATGTAAGAATAATTCTATAATACTACTTCTTTATTTGTGTGTGGGGGGAGGGTTTCGAGGACATGGTCTCATAATCACTGGCTGGCCTATACTCACCCTAGTAGACAAAGCTAACTTTAAAATTTAGAAATTTTTATTGTTAAATATTTCTCTAAAATTGATACAGTATATTGAATTTTGTATATAAGTATGTAATAGCATTTCCTTAAAATGTATTATGAAAATATTTTAAACTGTGTTCTACAAGCTGATGGCATGACCTCTTTCTTGGTGACATGTTTAAGGAGAAAGCTTCTATTATAGCTACCAGAGATAGAACAGACAGCGGCATATCAAATCACCCAGAGCAGAAATAGATGTTGGCTGAACATAGCCAACTGTACCTGCCTATGAAAGAAGCAGAAGCAGAGCAGAGAGGCAGATTGAGAGAGACAGAGGAGGAGACACAGAGAGAGGGAGAGGAACACAGAGACAGGAGGAGACAGAGAGGTTTAGAATAGAATGAGGAGCTGGGATAGGCATGCTTCTGAACTAGAGGGAGTTTAGGGTAGGGGAGCAGGGTAGAAGACCTAGAACACGAGCATGGACTCTGAAAGGTACAGTGGGTGCTGGTGCAACTGAAGGAGCCTGGAGGCCAGTCTGTACCTTCTTATAGTAATAGACACCACAGGCAGTCGATTCTTCCTACTGCCAGTGAGAAGAGAAATAACCCCTTTGAGAAGAGGAAGTAGCTTCACAGCTTTTAAGGAATGTCGGATTAATCTACCCTACCCCCCAGAAATCCTCCAAAAGTCCAGGTTGAGGCCATTTCTGGGTATCTGGGCCTGCAATTTCAGTTTTGGAAACTGGAGTTCAATGAATTTTAGTGGATTTTTCCAAGGCACAAAGCAGCCTTGTTGAGGTTTCCATACTCCAATTGCTCTCACATGAGAAAAACACCACCCAAACTGCTCTATTGACCTTAACATCCATAGAGTCAAACTGTAGCTGCTTACCTACATTTCCTTTTTCATTATATTTTATGACATCTCACGCCCCAGCACACATTAAGTGAGCAAAGTCCCTCACTGAGGGTGTGGCCTTACGAGCCCCTTCCTGTGTATGATGATCATCGTGTCCTGGACACCATTTCACAGAAACCATCTACAACCTCTGCCTCTCTCTTCCAAAGTAGTCCCTGAGCCTTGCAGTGTGTTGTGGTTCACATGTCCTGTCGAGGTCTGAGAACTGCATGGTTGTGCATTCTCTAAACTTTGGCCAGGTGTGAGTCTGTGCATTCAGCAGAGCCCACTTCCTAAAGAAAGCTCTCTCATTAGGCATCACGGTTGCTCGAATGTATAGGTGTCAGTGAGAGTACTTAGAAGCCAGCTTGATGCCATATAATTTTAACAAAACAACAGAGGGCCTATAGTGTGGATTCAACACATCAGTGATTAACTCAGGCTCACCAATACCGCATCAGTGTGGCAATCAGAGAAGAAATAAAAGCACTTTCACTGGATGTCATTTCCTGGTTGAATTTTCTTCATGTTCCCTGTCTTCTCTCCTCTGTTTGTTGCATGAAAACAAATCCATGTCTTTCTGAAGACGTCTGTCTCTCCCTGTGTCCATTTTTTGTGTCTGAGTCTGTGTCTCTCCCTATGTCTGTCCTTGTGTGTGAATTTGTGTGTCTGCTCCTTTTGTTGCTCTCTCTGTTATTGAATTTCCCCATAAGAATCACATGGGGGAAGGAGTGGGATACTTTACAGAAATCATTCATGGAGTCTTACAAAGGATTAAGGTAATGAGCAAAACTGGACCCAACTCACCGAGACAGGAAAAAAAACTTACAAATACCATGATTTCCCAGTAATGCTGCTGTGCTCAACTGTTTTGGTGGATATTAATTTAAGTGTGTTTTCAACCTTTATGTTTGCTCTTTTATACAAATGATACACATCAATTGTTCTGGATAGGGGCACAGAAGAAGACATAATTTAACATTACAATTAAGTAATTAGTTTAGTTTGCAAAAAGTGGCTATGTAGGAAGACCAAGGAAAGTAGTGGTAATTAGTACATCATTTTTCTCTCTCTTTTTTTTTGGTTTTTTCGAGACAGGGTTTCCCTGTAGTTTATAGAGCCCGTCTTGGAACTAGCTCTTGTAGACCAGGCTGGCCTCAAACTCAGAGATCCGCCTGCCTCTGCCTCCCGAGTGCTGGGATTAAAGGCGTGCGCCACCACCGCCCGGCCCTCATTTTTCTCTTAAAAGTGGGCTAAACAATCAATTTGAGTACACAGTAGGAGAGCAGCCTTCTGTCTTAAGTCACCTAAAGGTATGTTATTGTCTCTGAGAGTGAAGGTTCCAGTCTCTAGAATAAGAGATATTTCCATATTACATCACCACGGACTCAGTCATTGGGCTCTTAACCAAGTTTACAGAACCAGCCAAGAGTTCCCTACTGTGTGGTAGACCTAAAATCAAATCACAAAATTCATTGTTCCTATAAGAGTCAACACACTATCACATGGAGAATATCTTTCCAGGAAGTTATAACATGCAGGGTCTACAGAGGGGTAGAATCATTGCCAACTTCCCTTATCCAGTAGTGTGCATAGAATTTCTAGTACTGCAAAAGCTAGCCAGCATGGATTCAACATGACTTCTAAATGTCCTATCTCCCAAGTGTGTAGTGCGTTCAGAAGAGTCCTACAATCTAATTCTCATGTGTAAATGAGGACATGGGCAGAAGCCTGTAATGCTTGAAAGGAGCCCCCATTACTTCACAGCTCAGAGGGAACTCTCTCACAGTATTGGAACCTTTGCTTAGTTAACAATCTTCTGGGAGGAACTTTATCCATGCATGCAGGGCTCCTTCATTCAGTTATTTTACTTAGGTTTCCAAGGATGCAGCTCCATTCATTAGGCTTGGTGGCAAACCACAGTCCATGTGGGAGGTCAGAGGATCATTTTCTGGGTCATTTCCTTACTTTTCACAATGTGATTTCCCAACATCAAGCTTAACATTATATGGTTGGCATCCAGCACCTTAACATGCTAAACTATTTAACCAGTTCCCTCAAATGTTTTTAAACAACTTAAGATGTAACATTTTTTCCTAAAGAATTTTTTCTCTATGCTTATGGTTAACCCTTTCATTACCACCACACAATCCCCATCCCTGATTAAACCTTTCCATTTGCAAGATTACCTTACCCCTTCCACTCTGAATTTCTTCTGCCATCCCACTTCCCTCAAGGCCTGTTCTCCACTAATGATCCATTTCATGCTTTCTGGATTTGACAGGTACTCTAAATTAAAAATATTAGTCTTAGTATTCCAAGCTTGGAACCACATGCAAGACAGAAGGCGCACAGAAACTTTCAGTCCATACAAAGAACCAGGGACATCATTTCAGCCTGACAGCTCCTTAATTAGCAAGGCATCTGGGGAAAGCTTACGTTCAAGGGCTTAAGAGCCACATCCTCATCTCATTTGACCTAGAACAATCCCAACCACAAAGGATCCAGGACCACAGCATGACATGAAGCAAGACAAGGACCCATTTTAATGACCAAACAGCATGGCCATGTCTTAATACAAAGAATGTATAGGCTGTTCCAGACCTTATCCTGTTGTCAGATGATACTTTTTTTCTGCAAAATCAGGTGCTTTTTTGCTTGAAAAATTTTGTGGATATCTAAGCTGTGAAAAGTAAACTTTGAAGCATTAGAGGAAACAACATTAGAGAAGGTGTTAAAATGGGCTAGAAGAATAACATCATGCATGAAAGAATTAGGAGGGAAACACCAAGAGTAAAGATAGAGTTTGACTGAGAGATGGAGAAAGTAGGGAGGGTAACAAAGGAGCATCATGAAAGCACCATGAGAGAATACAGAAGGAATCCATCAGAATAAGTCTGAGTGTACATTTCCTAAGCCCTTCAGATAAAGAAGTTTCAGTTTGTGCTACACTGTGGACTTTCCCTTCGATGCTGTCATCAGCCTGGAAGCTGATTCTTTCAGACTGTTACAGGCATTTTGCAGTGCACACACCATGCTTGCTGGTATAGAGGTGTCAGTCTCACACAGGATATGCAGCATTAGTTCTTCTGCAGTTGTGTCAGCCTCCTGCAATGCATGCAACGGAAGTGCTGGGCTACTGGTTTGCATTTGGGGCAGTGCATTCACAATGAGTGGTAGGATATAGACATGAACTTCTGACAGTACCTGCCCCATGAATGATAGCTTAGCTATGTGAGTCTCCATCCACACATAAACCGTTAGTTCTTCAG
Organism: Arvicola amphibius; assembly: GCF_903992535.2. NCBI lineage: Eukaryota > Metazoa > Chordata > Mammalia > Rodentia > Cricetidae > Arvicola > Arvicola amphibius. The sequence continues at coordinate 62,375,354 of NC_052059.1, read as the reverse complement.
TCTCACTACAGTACATTCACATTATTGCTGGGGTTTAGGCATGATCCTCCCACAGCACATACACCATGAGTACTGTGAGACACATCTAAGTCTCCCACAGTACATTCACATTCAGTGCTGGTTTCCACCTCTAAGCCCACAATAATTCATGAACAATGAATTCTTGGTTTTGAGTTAGAGCTTCCAGCAGGACATGAACCATGAGTGCTAGATACAACCCTGATCCCAGCACATTACGGGAGGCTCGTGCTTCTAATCCAGCACTCATAGTGAATGAAATGTGTGAGATGCAATCCAGTAACTGAGCACTAATCATGTGTGTACAGCAAGAGTCTCATGCCTAGATCCAAGCCTTCATGGTGCAAGCACTATTGTGGGCTCATGGTTGTATCCTGACACTTAATGTGCATGTACTGTGGGAGGCTGACACATATCCAACCACTCATGGTGCATGTACTGTGACAGGAACAAACATACATCCCAACATGTATTATGGTGCTCTTATGGCTAACATTCAGCATTAATCATGCATTTACAATGGGGGCTTGACAGCTGTATTGCATCATTCATGGTGATCTACTGTATGAGGCTCAAACCATCAATCCAGCATTTGTATTGAACATACTGCAGTGGACTTGTGGCTGCAACCATGTTCTCATTGTGAATGTGCTGTGCTATAATTAACTCCAAACTCAAGCTGCATGCACTGTGGGTGGCTTATGCCAATAACCTGGCATTTATTGTGCATATACTATGGTAGGCTTACAGCTATAACCAGAACTGATAGTGTATGTACTTTTGGATGGGATTCCCTATTACCCAGTATTCATGGTATATATACTGCTGTGGGCACATGGCTGTAACCCAGCTCTCTTGGTACCTACTGTGGGAGTACATATCATGAGATATGTATCTCACCGCTCATGGTACATATACAGTGGTGGGCTCATGGCTGTTACACATATTTGATTGTGCATATAATGTGGAAGGCTGATGACTGTATCTCACAAGCACTTGTGTGGGAAGGACATGCTGATGTAACCCAGGAGTCATTGTTATTGTACTATGGATGCTGACACCTATATCCCAGAACTCCTTTGAAGTGTTCTGAGTGACCACCAACAAGTAGCTCAGTACTCAGAGTGCATACACTGTGAGAAGCTGATGAGTGTTTTCTAGCACTCATGTTGTAGATACTCTGGGAGGCTGAAATGTGTATCTCACCTCTCATGGTGCATGTACTGCGATGGGCTCATGCCTATAGCACTCATGGTACAGGGACACTCGATAAATTTCCAAACTATATATGTATTCAACTCCATTAGATACAAAATGTATCAACATCAAATAAAGTGATTCAGAATTTGATCTCCTAGCCATCTGTTTTGTCACTATGAATGCGTTAACTTTGCTCAGGCTTATTAGAACTGTTGGGCAATCTCTATTCCAGAAAGTGCCTTGTAGGTTCCCAATGCTATTAATACAAAAGCAGAGTCAACTATAAATTTAGAAGCATACAAATTTCAATGGAAGATTTATACTATTATATTCACATAAGGTATTACATTATGCAAAACAGAAAAATCAAAAGCAAATAGTTATACAGAAGTAGGTTTGCATTCTGCATTTTTAGGGAGATCATAAAGGCATGGTCATCTAGAATTAAAGCAATGGCACACAATTGGATTCAGTTAGTTTCAGCAGTCCTGGATGATGGGCCTCAATTAATGTTTACAATTTAATTCAGGGAAGGGGCCAAAATTTTGGAACAACAAAGAAAAGCAAAAGACTTTGAGACTTCCCAACATCAAATTCTTGGTGAAGGCCCTTTTGCTTGTCCACAATTTCAAGCTCTTTATGATGAATAAATCTTGTCCTTATGCCACAAAGCAGCCTTGAATGCTTGGGACAGAATTCAAGAACTAGAGATAAAGTTTAAATCATATACCAGGTTTAAACAGGGCCAGAGAGAAACCTTTACTGACGTTTTACAAAGATTAATTAAGGCTTTACAATTTGTAGTGAGAGACCCTGAAGCTAATGTGTACTAACTGAACGCTTGGCTTTTGAAAATGCCACCTCAGAATATAAGAAGATATTTGGGCTGTTAAAGGTTAGATCAGCACCTGTAGATGAATGGATCCTGCATACAATGAACATTGAGGTATTTGACTATAATACTGTATCTTGGGTAGGAGAAGCAATTTCCAAAGGAATGAGGAGACATCAAAATGCCAAATTTTTTAATTGTGTTAAAATGGGATGTCTCAGAAGGGATTGTAGACAAGGAATTCTGACTAATATCTCCTCTGGGAATGGCAAGAATAGGAGGAGTCAGCCTTCAGATATATGTATATGTAGAAGATGTGACAAAGGCCGACATTGGACCAATGAATGCAGATCAGCCAAAGACAGACAAGGAAAACCAATATTATCAGAAAATTCCTTGAAGGGCCTCTCAAAGGCCCCCAAGCCAGTCACTGTGGAGGACATGTCTCACTAGGAAAATTTAAAAATCCAGATGCTTCTATAAAATACCATACTGTTTTAGATGATGGCATAAACATGGAGGATAAGTCAAATTTCCAATAGGAAATAAGAAACATATATTCAGGCAGACTTCTATAAATGATCAAAGACCAAAGCAAAGAGTGCCTATGAGTGGCATTGTAATTGTTGATTTGATAGACACAGGTTTCTATGTGAGTCTAATTACTCCAGAATCTTGGCATTGAAATTTCCCTTTTCAAGAGGCAGATGTTCAAATACTAGGAATTGGAACCATATCTCAAGTTAATCAAAACACACAATTGGTTGACTGTTTTGGGCGAGAAGGTCAAAGAGGGAAGCTGAGGCCATATGTGGCTAATACTGCCTTAAATTTTTGGGGCTGTGACCTGTGGCAGCAATGGAATACCGAGATTAACATTCCTGCAGTCCCAGGAACTCACAATTCTGTGAAGGGTATTATAAGGTACTATACACAAAGGCCACCAGCCATTCCGGGTGTACAAGAACATAAAGCAACTAGCAAACTTTTAGAGGTACCAACAGCCCTACCATTAAAATGGTTAACTGATAATCCTATATGTGTTAAGCAGTAGCCTCTAGCTGAAGATAAGTTGCAGGCCTTAGAACAGCTGGTACAACAGCAACTAAATACTCATCATATTGAAGAATCAACACGCCCTTGGAATTCTCCTGTATTTGTTGTAAAACATAAATCTGGTAAATGGGGAGTGGTAACAGATCTAAAAGCTGTCAATAAGTCAATTCAACCTATGGGCCCTCTACAATCTGGAATTTCTCTGCCTTCTCTATTACCAAAAGGATGGCCTCTTATAGTTATTGATTTGAAAGATTTTTCTTCACTATACCTTTACAAGAAAAGTTTGGAGAAAAATTTGCCTTCACAGTGCCTACTCATAATAAGTCTTGGCCTACTAGGAGATATCAATGGACTGTCCTTCCACAAGGACTGATTAAGTATTCACACATTTATTAGAATTTACAGCCATCGTGATTATAAATGAACAAATAAAGACAGATAATGATGGTCCAGCATATGTGTCTAGGAAAATGAAACAGTTTTTTTGCTTATTGTAATTTTAAGCATATTGCAGGTAAATCACACAATTCTATAGGTCAGGCAGTTATAGAAAGATCAAATTGAAGTATAAAGTATATGTTAAAAAAACAGAAAGGTGTGGAAAATGCCCCCAGAAATAGATTACATCATGCTTTATTAACACTGAATTTTCATTTTTTATTTGTTTTTACACTGAATTTTCTTAACACTAATGAGAAAGGGACAACAGCAGTGGAGATATATTGTATAATAGAAGTCTTCTGAATTAAATCAACCAGGGTTTTGTCTTGTTTCCACAGGAGAAGAAAAACTATAGATACCATCAAAATTAATAAAGTTTCGGTTTGAAAGGAGAAAGCTTCTGAAAAAGAGAAATGACAGCTCCTCCATAATGGTGACAATCATACAAATGGTAAGAAAACCTCATAAGGGTTGGGGAAGGACTATATTCTTGTCTTTGCAGGAAATACTCATCTTCAAAAATTCCAGAGACCCTGGATGTTTGGATGATGACAAGAATGAAAAATATCTATCCAATCAGGATCCTCCAGAAAAACAAATAGGACTCATAAGTGCAGATGATAAAACATATGCATAATATAAACATATATATATATATATGCATACATATAGAGAGAGAGAGCTTGCTTTGGAGTTGATTACTGGCTCTGTCCCTCTCTACATCCAAGCATGTTCTAAAAGTATAAATTCATAGTTTCTGTTTCATGTCAGGAGCAATGGTATGGGACAGAAAGGAAAAAAGAATTTAGAAAAAAATTACTTTTCTTCATATCTACATTTGTCTCTATCATACCTTTTATTGAATATATATGTCTGTATATGTCTATATAAATAATGTATAGGTTTTCCACAATGAACAATGAATTTTCCTGCAGGAATCTTCGAAGTTTCCAGGAAGAAGATGGGGGCCCACATCAGTAACTCCACCTGGTTGATATGACATCATGATGCTGCTAGCATTACTATATGACCTGTTTTTGGGTACCATTTGTTCAAGATGATTCCACCCTGGTTAGATGAAATGATGCACTTCTTTACAATGTTCTGGACAGACCTCGAAATAGGAAGCTCAGAAACACCCTACAAATACTCAGAGACTATTTGCAATTAAACCAGACAGTAATCTTTGAACTTAACCATCATTTTACTTTCACAGGATCCCATAGAAAGAACATCACCCCCATGACAACTGGAAGTAAATTTAGAAGATGACGTTCCCTCTCCCAAGGAAGTTTGTTCTCAGGGTTAGGGATATCATTTAGTGGTTGATTATAATTGCTATAGGGTTGGGGGTTGGGGAAATTTCATAGGCTCAGAGATCTCATTTATAAAAAGGGAAATTGGGTGTGATAATAGATTAGTATGAGCTTACTCACACTAATAATAATAGTGAGACAGGGATTTACAGGTAAATAGATTTCCTGAATCTCAGAAGAAAGAAGCTCAATACTTAGCCATAAATAAATGGAACTATGAAAGACTACAGAGACTTCTAATGTTTGATGTGTATATATATATATATATACATATATATATACATATATATATATGTATTATGAGTGGATATCCTCTATTACATTTTTTAAAAAGAAAACAAACTATGTTTTTATCAGTATACATACCAATCCAAGTTCCCTCTCCTTCCTCTCCTCTCATGTCCTCCACATACCCTCCCACCCCACTCCATACAACCAAGGCACATTGCTTTGGGGAAGATGCAAGACTCTTACTACTATATAGAGGCTGAGCAAGCTATCATCCTCAGAGAATAGGTTCCCCAAAACCCTGTGCATGCAGTAGGGATAAATCCTGCCCCAGCCATGCAAATGTCAACCACATTCAGAGGGACTCATTTGATCCTATGCTTGTTCCTTCCCAGTCCGGCTGGAGTTGATGAGCTAGCTCCTCTTACTTCCAACTGTTTCAGTGGGTATACTCATCATTATCTTGACATCTTTGCTCATATTCTCAATCCTCCCGCTCTTCAGCTGGACTTTAGCAGTTCAGTCCAGTGTTCCGATGTGGGTCTCTGCCTCTGTTTTCATCAGTTGCCAAATGATGAAATTAACTAAGACAAAGAGAGATGAATTTGGGAGAACTCTAACCAAGAAAGTGAAACACGTGTATAATAAAAACTGGCATTTAAGGAAGAAATTAAAGAGGAAATCAGAAGATGGAACAATCTCTCATGCACATGGATCAGTAGGATTAATGTCAAGATGGTTATTCTACCAATAGCAATTCTTAATAAAAACAATAACTCAATATTGTTGTATAGATTCTAAATATTTTGTATTTTCATACAAAGTTGAAGATTTTTATTTCAACTTCTCTGAAGAATTGTATTAGTATTTTGATGGCGATTGTGTTTAATATGTGGCATACACTCAAGAGAAGACAGTAACTTTAACGAATGGATGGGTGCTTGCAGAAGAATGAAAATTAATGACTATGTACCACTTGGCAATACAAGATCTGATATCCTGAATCTAATAGAAGAGAAATTAGGGAAATAGTCTTGAACTCATTGGCACAGAGGAAGACTTTCTGAACAGGACACTGATAGCAGTGGCATTAAGACCAATTATTTATAAATGGTACCTCATGAAGCTGAGAAACTTCTATATGATGAAGGACACTATCATATGGGTAAAGCAGAAGCCTACAGAATGAGAAAATCTCTTTACCAATTAAACATCAGGTAGATGGTTAATATCTAAAATATGCAAATATAAAGCTGGAAATCAAAAAACTAAACAATCCACTTCAAAAGAGGGAGAGGGAACTAAGCACAGAACTTAGTTCTGTGAAAAGAAGTGAAACAGAAATGGCTGAGAAACCTTTAAAGACACCTTCAGCATCCTTAGTCACCAGGGACACGCAAATTCAAAGTACTTGGAGAGTTCATCTCAGACCAGTCCTAATGGCCAAGATCAATAAAATAAAGCATGTGCTTTCAATGATGCAGGGGAAAAGTAACACGTATTCATTGCTGATGGGAGTACAATCTTCTCTAGCCACTATGAAAATCAGTGTGGTGGTTTCCCAGGTAGCTAGAAATCAATCTACCTCAAGACTTAGCTAAACCATTCTTAGATATATACCCAAAATACAAAAATACTTGCTGATTCATGTTCATTGCTGCTCTATTCATAATAGCTGGAAACTGGAAGCAACCTAGATGTCCACCAACTGATGAATGGATAATGACAATGTGATCCATTTAGACAGTGGAATATTATTCAGCTATTATAAATCATAAAATTCTCAGGTAAATGGATAGAGCTAGAAAACATCATCTCAGCTGAGGTAACATAGATCCTAAAAGACATTGTATGTTTTCTTTCATCTGTAGATGTTAGCTTTTAAGCTTTCTATATATGTGCTATTTTCCAAATTACCACAGAGTTTGGATACCAAGTAAGGGACTTGGGGAAGGGAGACTCCCCCAAGGAAGAGAGATCGAGCATGTTGTTATGGAGAGACAGGGATACTAGGAGAATTAAAATGGGAGGAGATGGAGAAAAGGGTAAAGTAGGGACTATGGGGAGAACAACTAAACCAACGTGGAAACCTACTACTGTAGAAGTTTCCTAAAACGCATACATGTTTGAAAGGCGTCTAAATGCACTTACCAAATAACAGCAGAGACAACTAGACATCTTATGCCACCAAGTAAAACCTCCAGTGCCCGGAATAGGTAATGCCTTGTTGAGCTGTTGGCCAAAGTGGCCCCATGGAAACCCTCAAACCTCACAGGTTATTTCCAATGCTACTGACCACTTCCCATAAACTGATAGTAAGGCTCTATTGCTGAAGGTAATGTTTACTTCTCTCACCAAATACGGAAGAGCTGAGCTAGTGCCTAATTAGAAGCTTCACCTTTGTTGATCAGCTGTTATGGTTCTAGAAGGTGCTCTGCTTGATACCATAAGAGAAAGGTAATCACCAATATTACCAAGCTACAGACCTGTGACTTACAGCAGTGACCTGCCTGTATGACACACTGGCTTAATAGTGGCACCAATCTTATGGGAGCAACCAATAACTTTGTGATTCCCTGAGATGGAACTCATACCTACACTGCAAGTGACTAAGAACCTCAAACTGATATCTCATGGTCTTAGGGGATGCCTACTGTTATTCTGATAAAGGAACATATCCATAAAATGTCTCTTAATGGCAGCTGGCTATACCCATAGATCAATGCCTTGCCCAATCCACATCAGAGAAGCTTCTTCTTCTAGTATTTGGGACACCCCCAAGTGCTCAATGTGTAGAAAGTGACTGACATTGGAGCAATGTGTCCTAAATGGGATGTTTTGATTGAACCCCTCCCCACAAGGCTCAGGGAGGTATGAGGAGAGGAGGCACAAAACCTGTAAGAGCCAGAGGTGATGCATGACTCCAAGGAAACAGTGACTTTCAGGCACAGAAGGACTGATGTACATATGAACTCATGTAGACTGTGGCAGCAAACACAAGATTTGCACAGGTTCAATCCAGAAGTCCTAGCACTGAGAGGGGGAAGTGTTCATATAAGTCTTTGAAAATTTTATATATTCATATAATGTATTTTGGTCATATTCACCCACGCCATCCCTCTCAACTTCTCCTTTTTTAAAAAAAATATGTGTGTATATTTAATGCATATATACATATATGTGTAAGTATGTGTATATGCATACACACATATTTGTATGTACACACACAGACATACAGACACACAGACACACAGACACACACACACACACACACACACACACACACACACACACACACATATATATATATATATATATATATATATATATATATATTTCACTGTGTTCAATTTCTGCTGCCAGTTTATGGACAGGAGTTGAGAGTTGGGCCTCCATTGAGACATGGTTGACCAAAGGGGTTCCAATCCTTAAATAGACTCTCATTCCCCAGAAGAGATCAACTGTCAACAGCTCCTCAGAAGCCCCGCCCCCAGAAGGGGCGTTCAATGGGGGGGGCGCAGCTGTCTACTCAAGGTCAACAGAAAGCGCATGCGCAGGTGGGCAAGGCTGTTGCAGGGGGAGTCAAGGAGGCTCCTGTTAAGCTTCTGGGCTCCCCTTCAACACCATGAAGCACCCACCTCTCCCCAGCCGCTGTCAAGGAGCTGCCGCCTATCGTCGGTCACCGCCAAGGCCTGGAGCGGCTCAGACTTGGCTGCTGGTGAGCCCTGGAAGCGGACGGTTGAGGGCTCAACTTAGTTGAGAATAGTCTGGGCTTGAGGACTGGTCGCGAGGAATGGCCATTCCGCCTTGGTTGCCCTCGGCCACGCGCGAGATGCAGGGCCCGGGTCAGGCGAGAGCAATGCGAGTGGTGGACCCTTCTCCCTAGCATCCATGGCCACTGGTGGGTGGCAAATCCGCTGATCCCAGCCTAAATGGATCCACATTCTCCTGCTGCCAGCTTCAGTGGCCCCTGCTGGGACTTTCCTCAAATGGGCATGTTCTCTGCATGGACATCACAGGAAAGAGCTCCCTGGTACAGTGGATCAATCAGGTAAGCACTGCATGCCCTGGCAGTCTTAGGGCATTTTCCCACGCTTTCTCTGGGTAGGACCAATGCTCAGAAAACTACATTCAGATCCTCCCATTAGGGCGTTAGTGCAGAGGCTAACACTTTCAGACCCAGAAGGTTGCTGCTTTTGATAAATAGGACTCTCAGGATGCATGAAACAATTGATGTAGAAAACCCTGTTTTCTTCTAGTTGAGAAACTGTTTATACCCATTCCCACCCCATCTTGCCTCTGAAAAACTGGATCACATTAAGTTTCTAGACTCTACTTTGAATTCAGGAATTCAAACGAAAATTGGATTGAGAAACATTTTATTATTCGGTCTTTGCTTTTCCACTCCACAATGAAGCTACTTTGGGATTTAATTGCCAAAGTGAAGTGTCTTTTTTGGTTACGACCATCACCCCCTTATCACCCCCTCTATTTCCCAAAGTCATTTATTCATTTTTTTAAACTTTTGGATTGCCCGGGTCTGGAGAAGTGCTCCAGTTTTTTAAAGGTCATTGTGTGTAAAGACGTTCCCATGAGTTCAGGTATCTGTGAGATAAATCGGTGTCATTTTGTGCACCTTTATTTCTTGGGGCGTTCCTAACTGCATTGAGCACGTTCCTTCTTAAGTCTGGGGTGGATCCATTCCACTGCATTTCCTTGGCTGGATTTATGCTATGGTTAGGATTCTGTTTGAATTCCCAAGTGGAACTACCTTAAGTGTCCTGTCATTCATGTTGATTTCACGTCATTTCATGTTAATTTCAGTTGCATCTCTTTGGCATCTTATAAAGTTAAAGTTTTCTTTGAAAAATACTGCAAATGATATTTTGCTTTATTTTCTATGTGAATAACATAGAGAAGAGTGGCTTGGGTTTTCTGGTTTGTTTGGCTTTTATTGACTTGAAATTCAGCTTTGTTTACCCAATGAAACCAAGGGAAAATATTCTTAAGTCACAGGGATCCAGGACTCAAATATTGGTGCTAAGTTTTCCTTTCCTGGGTGGGTGTGGTGCGGGAAAGGAGGTTTGCAGAAGTTGGAAGTTATTAGGGAGTTACATAATACAAACATTATTGCCTACAAAATCAGGTGACCAGGACTCCAGTTGCTTTCCTTCCCTGGACTGTGATAACATGTGACAACACATAATTTTGTGTTAGGGTTTCTTAGAATTTAAGTTGCTTCATTAAATGCAGACTGTATGTAGTATAAATGGTCTTTCATAGTCTTTTTCCTCCTTAAGGACTCTGATGTGCTGTATTGCTATGTACGATATTTACTAGAAAAATCTCTACACACAGTTGGCTTTGAGCCTTTGTTTGATTTGGGTGAAGTGATTTTTTACCAGCTACTAATAGTGTACACAGGAGAGACTTAGTAATTCTTGGGACTTGAACAGGATGGTAATTACCTTGCACATCTGTAGTGAAACTTAGATTAGGAAAATTTGCTAAGGCTTCTCTCTGTTTTGAGATGGGATCTTGCTATGTAACCCAGGCTGGTGTTGAACTCACAGATATCTACCTGCCTTCTGAGTGCTGGAATTAAAGGCCTAGCTCCCCTCTCTCCCCTTGTTTTAGTGTTTGTCTTGTAGTGTAGGCTGGCTCTGAACTCAGGGCCTCTTTGCCTCTTTAGGATTCTCCTGCCTGAGATTGAAGCTGGTTAGAATCTTGCTGCTAAGCCACAGTCACATGGCGATACACATTAATGAAGATGGGTTAAACTAATATATAAGAGTTAGTAAGAAGTTAGAGCTAATGGGCCAGGCAGTGTTTAAATGAATAGTTTCTGTGTGATTATTTCAGGTATAAGCTAGTCTGGCAGCTGGGACAAACAAAGGGACCCCTTCTCGTGAGTTATTACTGACAAGGACAAACATCCTTATGGAAGTGATTGTCATTGTGCTGTGTGTTCTGCCTAGCTAACTACACTGTGGGAGAGAGAAGGAAGCTGTTAGTAGGAAGCCATTTATTTCATATACATGTCTTCAAGTATATAGTTTCTAGTCCATATTTATGTTGATCAGGTCATTGTATATAGATCAGACATTATTTTTATGAGTCTTTGCTGGTGGTTGGAATGATTGACCAGTACTGAAACACTGTGATTGAATTCTGCATTGGGCAATGGGGTGCTTTGTTTTACCTCTTCACAGCTGTGTCTTGGGACATTTGTATGATATGGATGGTAAGTGAAAGAAAGGGGAAGGTGGGAGGCATTTACTCTTTATGCCATGTTGTAGGTTTCTTGTAGGAAATTTTATTTTCTGATCATAAGCCTGCTCTTGATCTTAGAGTTAGTTCTTACAACCATAAATAATGAATTATTCATGAAAGGTATGGAATTAATTAGGTTAGTACACTACAATCAACTGCCCTTTTTGTCCTCATTTTTTATTAAAAATTTCCATCTCCTCCCCCTTCCCTCCCATCCCTGCCACCCATACCCCCACTCCACCCCTCTCCAAGACAAAGAGCCATCAGGGTTCCCTTCACTATGTTAAGTCCAAAGTCCTCCCAGCTCCCCCTAAGTCCAGGAAGGTGAGCAACCAAACTGAGAAGGCTCACAGTGAGCCCGTCCATGCTGTAGAGTTCATGCTTATCACTGTTGTCCTTGGTTTCTCAGTCAGGACCATGAGGAGTGCGTTTACCCATTGAGACGGTGGGACAGATCTAATGGGAGACCACCAAGTCCAGTTGGAATGGGACTGATGGAAGAGGGGACCAAACCGGACTCTCTGAATGTGGCTGACGGTGGAGGAGGACTGAGAAATCAACTGCCCTTTTTTATAATACTTTTTTTGATTTTTATTAAAAATTTCTGCCTCCTCCCCTCCTCCCATTTACCCCCTCCCTCCTCCACTCCCCTTCCCTCTCCTGTCCAGAGAGCAGTAAGGGTTCCCTGTCCTGTGGGAAGTTTAAGTTCCTCCCCCCTTGATCCAGGTCTAGGAAGGTGAGCATCCAAACAGGCCAACTCGCCCCCCCACTGCAAAGCCAGTATGTGTAGTAGGGTCCAAATCCCATGTTATTGTCCTTGGCTTCTCAGCAGCCCTCATTGTCTGCCATGTTCAGGGAGTCCAGTTTTATCTCATGCTTTTTCAGTCCCAGTCCAGCTGGGCTTGGTAAGCTCCTAATGGATCAGCCCCACCATCTCAGTGGGCGGGAGCACTCCTCTCAGTCCAGACTTCCTTGCTCATGTTTTCCTTCCTTCTGCTCCTCATTTGGACCTTGGGCTCTCAGTTCGGTGCACCAGTGTGTGGCTCTGTCTTTATCTCCATCCATCGCCAGATGAAGGTTCCCTCATGGTCCTGACTTTCTTTCTCATGTTCTCCCTCCTTCTGCTCCTCGTCAGGACCTTGGGAACTCAGTCCGGTGCTCCAGTGTGGGGCTCTGTCTCTAGCTCCATCCATCGCCAGATGAAGATTCTTCTTATTGTCTTCTCAAGGATCACAAATTATAGGCTCGATGTCCTTTATTTATGGCTAAAAACCGATTATGAGTGAGTACATCCCATGTTCATCTTTTTGGGTCTGGGTTACCCCACTCAGAATAGTGTTTTCTATTTCCATTCATTTGCATGCAAAATTTAAGATGTCAATGTTTTTTTACCACTGAGTAGTATTCTAGCATGTATATATTCCACAGTTTCTTCATCCATTCTTCCACTGAAGGGCATCTAGGTTGTTTCCAGGATCTGGCTATTACAAATAATGCTGCTATGAACATAGTTGAGCAAATGCTTTTGTAGTATGATTGGGCATCTCTTGGGTATATTCCCAATAGTAGAATTGCTGGGTCCTGGGGTAGGTTGATCACGAATTTCCTGAGAAACTGCCACACTGCTTTCCACAGTGGTTGCACAAGTGTGCATTCCCACCATCAATGGATGAGTGTACCCCTTACCCCACAACCTCTCCAGCAAAGGTTATTATTGGTGTTTTGGATTTTAGCCAATCGGACAGGTGTAAGATGATATCTCAAAGTTGTTTTGATTTGCATTTCCCTGATAGCTAGGGAGGTTGAGCATGACCTTAAGTGTCTTTTGGCCATTTGAACTTCTTCTGTTGAGAATTCTCTGTTCAGTTCAGGGCCCCATTTTTTAATTGGGTTAATTAGCATTTTAAAGTCTAGTCTCTTGAGTTCCTTTTATATTTTAGAGATCAGACCTTTGTCAGTTGCAGGGTTGGTGAAGATCTTTTCCCAGTCAGTAGGCTGCCTTTGTGTCTTAGTGACAATGTCCTTTGCTTTACAGAAGCTGCTCAGCTTCAGGAGGTCCCATTTATTCAATGTTGCCCTTAATGTCTGTGCAGCTGGCGTTATGCATAGGAAACGGTCTCTTGTGCCCATTTGTTGTAGAGTACTTCCCTCTTTCTCCTCTATCAAGCTCAGTGTGTTCAGATTAATATTGAGGTCTTTAATCCATTTGGACAAGCTGTTTTCAATACTGTTGCTCTGTAATAGGGTTTGAAGTCAGGGATGGTAATGCCTCCAGAAGTTCCTTTATTGTATAAGATAGTTTTGGCTATCCTGGGTTTCTTGCTTTTCCATATAAAGTTGATTATTGTCCTCTCAAGGTCTGTGAAGAATTTTGTTGGGACCTTGATGGGGAGTGCATTGAATCTATAGATTGCTTTTGGTAGAATTGCCATTATTACTATATTGATCCTCCCAATCCATGAGCAAGGGAGATCCTTCCATTTTCTGGTATCCTCTTCAATTTCTTTCTCAGAGAATTAAAGTTCTTGTCAAATAGATCCTTCACTTCCTTGGTTAGCGTTACCCCAAGATATTTTATCCTATTTGTGGCTATCATGAAAGGTGATAGTTCTCTGATTTCCCTCTCTGCTTCCTTATCCTTTGTGTATAGGAGGGCAACTGATTTTTTGGAGTTGATCTTGTATCCTGCCACATTACTGAAGGAGTTCATCAGCTGTAGGAATTCTTTGGTGGAGTTTTTGGGGTAGCTTATGTACATTATCATATCATCTGCAAATAATGAAAGTTTAACTTCTTCCTTTCCAATTTGAATCCCCTTGATCCCCTTATGTTGTCTTATTGCTATTGCTAGAACCTCAAGCACCATATTGAAGAGATAAGGAGAGAGTGGACAGCCTTGTCGTGTTCCTGAATTTAGTGGGATGGTTTTGAGTTTCTCTCCGTTTAATTTGATGTTAGTTGTCGGCTTGCTGTAAATAGCCTTTATTATATTTAGGAATGACCATTGTATCCCTAATCTCTCCAAGACCTTTATCATAAAGGGGTGTTGAATTTTGTCAAATGCTTTTTCAGCATCTAATGAGATGATCATATGGTTTTTATCCTTCAGTTTATTTATATGATGGATTACATTGATAGATTTTCGTATGTTGAACCAGCCCTGCATCTCTGGGATGAAGCCTACTTGATCGTAATGGATAATTTTTCTAATGTGTTCTTGGATTTGGTTTGCCAGTATTTTATTGAGAATTTTTGCGTCAATGTTCATGAGTGAGATTGGCCTGTAATTCTCTTTCTTGGTTGAGTCTTTATGTGGTTTAGGTATCAGGGTAACTGTAGCTTCATAGAAGGAATTTGGCATTGACTCTTGTGTTTCTATATTATGAAATACCTTAAGGAGTATAGGTATTAGGTCTTCTTGGAAGTTCTGGTAGAATACTGCATTGAAACCATCTGGTTCTGGGCTTTTTTTGGTAGGGAGGTTTCTGATAACAGGTTCTAATTCTCAGCGACTAACAGGTCTATTTAGATTGTTCACCTGGTCCTGGTTTAACTTTGGTATGTGGTACTTATCTAAAAAATGTCCATTTCTTTTACATTTTCCAATTTTGTGGCATAAAGGCTTTTGTAGTAAGAGCTAATGATTCTCTGAATTTCCTCTGTGTCTATGGTTATGCCCCCCTTATTTCTAATCTTATTAATTTGTTTGTTCTCTCTCTGCTGATTGATTAGTTTGGATAGGGGTTTGTCAATCTTGTTGATTTTCTCCAAGAACCAGCTTTTTGTTTCATTGATTCTTTGGATTGTTTTCTGTGTTTCTATTTTGTTGATTTCTGCCCTCAGTTTGATTATTTCCAGTCTTCTACTCCTCCTGGGTGAATCTTCTTCTTTTTTTTTCTAGAGCTTTCAGGTGTGTTGCTAAGTCTCCAATGATTGTTTTCTCCGTTTTCTTTAAGTGGGCACTTAGTGCTATGAACTTTCCTCTTAGCACTGCTTTCATAGTGTCCCATAGGTTTGAGTATGTTGTGTCTTTGTTTTCATTAAATTCAAGAAAGACTTTAATTTCTTTCTTTATTTCTTCCTTGACCCATGGGTGATTCAGTAGTTGACTGTTCAGTTTCCATGAGTTTGTAGGCTTTCTGGGGTAGCACTGATGTTGAATTCTAATTTTAATCCATGGTGATCCTATAATACACAGGTGGTTACTAATATTTTTTGTAACTGTGGAAATTT
The DNA here is from genome assembly GCF_903992535.2 of Arvicola amphibius. Classification (NCBI taxonomy): domain Eukaryota; kingdom Metazoa; phylum Chordata; class Mammalia; order Rodentia; family Cricetidae; genus Arvicola; species Arvicola amphibius. The sequence goes on along the minus strand of NC_052059.1, from coordinate 62,359,754 downwards.
GCTTAAGTATATGGTTAGTTCCTACAACCATAAATAATGAATTATTCATGAAAGGTATGGAATTAATTAGGTTGGTACACTACAATCAACTGCCCTTTTTAATTTGAGGTGTCAACATAGGGGAAAGCCTTTCCTAGAAGTTAAGCATCAAGTTTTGTAGAACCCCAAGTTGGTACTCTCTTGTGATCTCTACTAAAGGACATAGCCATTTTCACTGTCTGATCTTGAGCAAGCCACTTTATCTTTCTCAGACTTTATATCTTTGCTAATTATTCCCACCTCCACCTCCACGACCACTCTCCACTATTATCCTGTCAGCTAAATGCTACTGTTGTGAGAAACAAGCCAGAAAGTCCCACACTGTGTGCTGATGCAGTTTCATTGATCAGCTCCTGGTATGGACAAAATGGAAATCCTAGCCCTCAAGGGAAAACTTGTCACCAGCTTCACTGTTAATACCCCCCAGCACCCATGGAAAGCAACTGAACTATTGTAAAACATCTGTCCTTCCTCTTGCTTGGGAAAGCTGTCCTGTTTTCATTTTCTGTTTGGGTCTTCTCATATTTTCTCTCTTTGAATATTTATCAGGGAGTAATTTTAAACTAACTTTGTTCAGAATGCTTGTTAGATACAAATTACTGTGGATGCAGAGCTGACTTTGGAGCTGGGGCCTGACATCAGGTGAAACAGCAGTAAACAGTGAACAGTGTCTGGATATTTAAAGCAGACTACAGAGCAGGTCAGTGTAGCTGCTGTTCTTTACTATCGTTTTCCTAGTTATCATTTAAAATTAGTTCACTCAGTTTTCTTCTGTGCTAAGTGCCCTTTATTTTACCTACTTTCATCATTTCCTTCTCAACTCCTCCCTTCTGTGGGTGGGGACCAAGAAAGAATCCTGAGAATGGAATTATTAACCAATTTTTAGGATAAGGAAAAATTACCTAGTAGGCCTTAATGTGATACTGAGTTGATTACTATGACTCAGAGGTTAGGCTTTTCCATATCATTGATGCTGTCATATGAAAATTTCAACCTCATTTTAAAAACAAATCGAGTTTGTTGATGTATGACAGAATGCAATAAATACACCCATTTTAAGAACATAAGGTTTAGTGAGTCATGATAAATTATACTTGCCTGTAACTCAACAGGGTCAAAACATTTTTACCATTTTCAGGTCTGATATCCCTGTCATCTTCTAGGCTAGTCTATTTAATGCTCATCTGTTGCCTACTCTACCTTAGGCAACCACTAGGGTACTCTGTATTTTTGATACTGTAGTGCTATCTTCTCTGGCCTACTGCCTGTTTTTGTAAATAAGGTTTTAGTGAGATGCAGCCACACCCATATTGTCTATGGCTGCTTGGGCGCTATATACTTCTACACAAGTAAGTTGTTGACTCTTAATCATACCTAACAAGACCCAGTTATTCACATCTAATGTGAACAATATTATATTATTCAACATATATTTGATGTTCTTTTAGCATTCATTTGAAAATCTATGGAGGGGCTGTCAGTGGGTAAAATGTTAATGTGGTAAGCTTGAAGACTAGGTATGACACCATGTGTCTGTAATCTGAGGGCTGGAAGGTGGAGACAGGAGGATCCCTGAGGTTCCTAGCCAGCTAGTCTGGCCAGTCTGTGAGCCCATGTTCTCTGAATGACTGTCTCAAAGGCTAAGGTGGAGAATGATAGGAGGAAGACAACTGACACCCAGTGTCCTCCCTAGGTACACGCACGAGCACACGGCCTGCATCATAATGCACACACCACACACAGATGTGAGCTAGGGAAAGTCAAGCTCCACTCAGTACATTGTTACTGTATCTCCTTAGTCTCCCACTTCTTTCATTCTCTAAAATTATATCCTTTACACTTATTCAAATTTGCTGACTTTAGTGTATAATGTCTTACAGATTTTGACAAATATGTACATTCATCTAACCACAGCTTAAATTGGAATAATTACTTGTCCTTCAAAATTGATCTGTATCCTTTTGTATTCATCCAGGTTTTAATTCCTAATTCACAGAAACCATTAATCTGCTTTCTGCCTTCATGTGCCTTTTGTTGGTTTGTTGTTTGTTCGCTTTTGTTGCTGTTGATTCTTTTTAAGAACATTTAGGTCTAGGGATGTATGGCAATTTGTGTGTATCTAGTATGTACAAAAGCCTATGTTCAATCCCTTGTAGCAGATAACCCTGTATATGGTGGTAGATGTCTATAATCCCTGCACTTGGAATCGGATAGAAAAGGTGGATGCTAAAAGATCACACATTTGAGATTATCTATTTCTACACAGAGAGTTCAAGGTTACCCTGAATTATATAAGTCCTGTCTCAAGTCAAAGTTTGTTTGTGTGTGTGTGTGTGTGTGTGTGTGTGTGTATGTGTGTGTGTGTGTATTTGTGTAGGGGGTGTCATAAAAATGGAATTATATAGAATGTAACTTTTTCTATGCTAACTTATGCTATCTTTTTATGTGATTATTTTCCATCCCTTGGTGAGATATCTGTTCAAAACTGTATACCCTGAAACTTCAGCTAATTGAACCATAACCCTAACTCTAACCTTGTATATGTGCAGTTGATTATTATTTGAAAATGCTATCTTCTAATATGATGCTTATGTTTTTATCACTTTCTTCCATCTACCTCCAAGGGTCTTGTATATAATACATTGGACTGAAAGTCTGTAGTTGAGGATGGATTTGAACTTCTGATCTTTTGCTTTTTATTTCTTGAGTACCTGGAGTACAAGGGTATTTTAGTGCATTGGGTTTATATGGTGCTGCAATTGAACACAGCATCTTTTGTATTCTACCAATCAAACTGTATTCCATCAATTTTTATTATTATTCAAGTGGGCTAAAGAACACACTTTCGGGGCTGGAGAGATGGCTCAGAGGTTAAGAGCACTGGCTGCTCTTCCAGAGGTCCTCAGTTCAATTTCCAGCAACCACATGGTGGCTCACAACCATCCTACTGAGATCTGGCGCACTCCTCTGGCATGCAGGCATACATAGAGACAGAATGTTGTATACATAATAAATAAATAAATCTTAAAAAAATAAAGAACACACTTTCAACTAGAATACATAGTTAATACCCTACTTAACACTGAGCTATATGCTTCCTGGTCTTTGTTTAGGTTTTGAAACACTGGGATCATTCCTAGAGCCTCTTACATGTTAGAAAAGTAGCACAGGCAGTAAGAGCAACAATGAATAAATGGGAACTCCTGAAACTGAGAAGTTTCTGTAAAGCAAAGGATACTGTCATTAAGACAAAAAGGCAACCTACTCAGTGGGAGAAGATCTTCACCAACCTTGCATCAGAAAAAGGTCTGATCTCCAAAATATACAAAGAACTAAAGAAACTAGACATTAAAACTCTAATTAACCCAATTAAAAAATGGGGTACTAAAGTGAACAGAGAATTCTCAACAGAAGAATTTCAAATGGCCAGAGACACTTAAGGTCATGCTCAACCTCCTTCAATCACCTAGAAGAAATGTTGCCTCAATATACTCAGAGGTCTGCCATGGCAAAGGGAAGCTTCAGCCATCTCTCTCATGTTCCAGGCTTGCACAGGCATTCTCTCTACCAGAAGCAAGTGCTTTTTGTGTCCGGCTACATGCACTGTGCCTACTATTGACCTCTTTCTCCACACTGAGGACCACCTTTTCCACACTGCTTAGCTAGACATGTTTGCTGTCAAGAAATCCTTATCCCAAAACAAGTCAAAAGTGGATCATGTCAACTCTGCATTTCATCAGATGTGAATAATGTACATCGTTGTCCCAGATGAGAGGTGACAGATCTGCGCCAGCACTGATAATAACTGATGCTGTGGCATGAGCCTGAACCCACAGAGATCAGTGGGGACAACTGAGCCAAGCATAGACATTTGGCAGCCTAAGAAAATTAGCATGCCTACCTCACATACCTGTCCTTACACATCTCTCTTTGGTGTGGGCTGATCTAATATAACTAACACAGTGTATATGGTATGCAGGACAAAAGTCAAGACTAGAGGCTGGAGAGATTTCTCATAGTGTAAGAGTCTTTACTATTTTCTCATATGGCTCCTAATAACCAATTAGACTGGGAATCCAGTGTGCATCTTCTAATCTCCATAGGAACTGCATGCATGTGGTCAAATACAATATCAAGTCCAGCAACCTCTTTAAAAGGCTATGTCCCAAAGTGACTGGGAAGGTAATTATGTGTGGTGTGAACACACAAGATGCCAAACTGCTGTGAGTGCCAGGATGTCTAGAAACTCACTATGTGGCCCATTCTGCATGGAACTTGCAATGATCCATATTTCCTTTTGATTTCTGGGGTTATAAGAGTATAACACTACCCTGACTAAAGAAGTTGGGTTTAAGTGTGAACAGTTGGAAATTGCTTTTTTATTCACAAAGAAATACATTTCTTTCACAAGGGCAATAAAAGGGTTGTCAACATAAACACTGAATAACCTTACCAAACTAAGAGAATCAATAACAAGAACAAATAACATCACAACAAAGAAACCAAAACTAAAATAATCAAATCCAAAAGTATAAAGCAAAAAGCCAACAAAATTTAAATTAAGTAGCATTCATCAAGGCAGATGGAATAGCACAGAACTATAATAGGCTGTGGCTTGTCTTGGAGACATTGTAGCGAGGCAGTCGCCCATTGGAACTGATTTTTCAAGATATCTATAGTCATTCTTAGGGCCAGTAAATGTCAAGTTCTTCCCAAGGATGAGGCTGTTTACTAGTAAATGTAGACTTTTGAGTAAATTTGTCTAAGATTTTCTGCTTCCCAAGCATGTTAGGCTGCTTTCTTTTTTTCAGAACTGAGTCAATAGACACATGACACACTGGGTATGATCACCAGGTGGTCAGTTGCTGTTTCCCTCACTGGTGAATTCACAACTACAAGAGTGGTCTTTTTGTCTGGAGGCCTTGACCCTAATGTGAACAATGTCATGGGTGCAAGGTACATGTGGCTTCTTTGGCTTCTTCAGTTCTCTTAAGGACTGTTATCAAGAAAGAATCAAGACCCAAAAGCAGCCATGCTGGGTCACTGACTAGTCATAATCAGGGCCTATTCCAAATGGGAAACCAAACTTGAGAAAGAGTTTGCATCCACAGAATTCAGTTTTTGCTGGGGGTTGGCTCAGCAGGTGGCTCTGGCTCTAGCAGTTCCTTCTGCAGGTGACTCTCATTCTGGGCTGTTGCCTGTTCCAGATCAGTCTGAAGCTTTTTGGACCTGAGAGAAAAAAGTTATGACACATCCTTTGTGAGGAGCTTTTGTGTTGGATGTCAAGCAGTTCCCTCCCTCCACCTCAGCTGTGCTAGACAGTCAAAATTCATCTTTTGACTGATGTCATTGTTGGTAAACTTAAGAAATTAGGATCATAGAGTTGCTGGAACTAAAATTTTCTCAGGCCAAAGCACAAGTTATAATTTAAAATAGTCACTCTGCGTTGTCCATTCTATTAGATAGATTAGGACATGTTTCTAGAGATCGAGAACTCAGTTTGTAAATATCAACAATATATTACTACATTCTCAACACCATAAGAACACTACACATGCTATACAAGATGAGATTGACTGCATCATTTTATAAATAGACATAAAAGTGACTTGCATCCTGGGTAACTGAACAAGGTCATGAGCCTAGCTCAGTCCTCATACCCAGAAGGCACCTTGAACATGAACAACATGTATGATAGAGTCTGTCATGCTAGAACAGCATTTCCTGTGATGTGTGCCTGAGAACACTGGTTCTTCTGGGGCTCTGTGACCACAAAGAATTTGTGATTTCTCAGGACTATAGTTGGAATCTACATCCAGGCTCTCTTTGGCAGTCCATGATAGCACAGTCTGAGAATGGTCTGATCTTCCCTGAAGCTGACACATCTGCCAGGGTTCATTCTCAAGAGTCATTATCCTATTCTCTCCAGAGAGCACTTTTCATGGAAAATGGGCAAATGTTGCAGAAGGCTTTGTTCAAAGGTAGAATCTGTTGTCTACATGATATTATTCTAAATAAAATTGCAATTTCAACCAGGTCCCATGTTGAACAACTTTAAATGCAATATGATGGGGGATGCAACAGGAAGCTCTATGTGGCTTCAGGGAAAGCCTCTGAGAACACATATAGAGGGTTCTGAATGGACAAAGGAAGACTCAATTCTAAAGACTCACTGAGTGTCAAAAGTATGATTTACTAGAAAGAAGATCTTGTTGACTATCAGTAGAATTCTCTGAGGTCTTTGTTCCTTTTTTCTTGCTGGGAGCCACAGAGATGAGCAGAAACCCACCAATGACAGAGATTCCAGGTACAGGGGACCCACTTGGTTCTGCCTCCCCCTCCCAGTCTGTTCTCCTACCTCATCTGGGAGGCCTCAAAGTGATGCAATAGATTTTCTGCCATGTCCTTTTCAGGAGTGATCACCTCCTTCTGCTTCAGCAGAAACTGAAGTCTTTCCTCCAGCCTCTTGAGCTCCTGTTCATTGGAATATTGTAATCTCAGTGGAGGCCTACAGACTGTCATACTAGTCTAAGCACATATTAAAGATCTAAATAGCTTGCTGTTCAGCCAATCAGGCAAACACAACCATCTGGTTTAGAAAGAAACCCTGATTTTTTTTTTTTTTTGGTTTTTCGAGACAGGGTTTCTCTGTGGCTTTGGAGCCTGTCCTGGAACTAGCTCTTGTAGACCAGGCTGGTCTCGAACTCACAGAGATCCGCCTGCCTCTGCCTCCCGAGTGCTGGGATTAAAGGCGTGCGCCACCACCGCCCGGCAGAAACCCTGATTTAATCAAGAGACTGACTAGAAACACGGCAGTACTTGTGGATGGACATTGAAATGAACACGCAGATAGCATGCAGTTGGTGGATGGATGGGAGTACAGATGAGTGAGGAGATGGGTTAAAGCATGCATGGTTGGATGGGCAGAGAGGCAGTCAAATGGGCAAATGGTGGTTGACCTCTTCCTGATCTACTTGCCTGGCCCTACCTGTTGTGGTGGGGTTTTGAGGTCACTGGTGTCTTCTTCTTTGCCCTTGCAGATCATTTTCCAGTCCTCCAAGTAGGGCTTCAGCAGGACCCAGTCCTCCAACAGCTTCTTCATCTCCTGCCTCAGCATGTCCACTTTCTTCTTTAGTTCAGTCTGTTGCATCACGAGCTGGCTATGCAGACCACTGGAGAAACATGCTGCATATTAAGGCCCTGTAAGCCTCCTCCTGCTAAACCTGCCTCCAGGAATCAGCACCCTAAATGGCTTTATGATTCCTAGAAGACTTAACCAGGAGCCTGATACAGCCAGGACAGCTGCATTCTGAAGCCAGAATGAGAGAACAGCTAAGACTGGAAAGTATCAAGCTATTATGGAAAGCCCCAACACCAAAAAGGATCCATGATCCTTCAATAGAAAGAGGAGTCTACCAGCTGTCCTTAGCACTCTGTGGTAATGGAGAAACATTGGCCTGTAGTGGGCAAATACCCTCCAAGGGAAGACAGGAGACCCAAGGTGATTCTATTCTATTTCCAGGTTCCACAACTGCCATATGGGTAAAGCTTGGTCCTGAGCTCCAGATGCCCAAGGCTGCCAGACATTCTCCTCACACTGCAAATCCCTTTTCTTCTTAGAGGCTCATGAGGCTCTAGGACAATGGTGGCTTAACTATCCCTTTCACACTCAGCAATACTGAGTCTAAGAGAAAAAAATCAAAGAGCTGCTTACTATGAAGCAGAAAGGCTACAACCACAGTTGGCAATTCTCCATCCAGAAAAAGAAAGGCATAAATGTTCATTGCACAATTGTGGGAGTCCATGTGAAGATGGGCCTTACCGATAGAAGACTGTCTCCTTGGTCAGCTCACTGAACTTCTGTGAGGCCTTGGTATTCTCATTTTCCAGTCTCTTCAGTTGCATTATGACCTCATCATGTTCTGACTTCAGCTGTTCATACAAAGGATTTGGCTTGGGGTAGGGCCTAGAAATAGGAAGAAAGAACCCATGAACACAGGTCTCAAGTATCATGGGAAATCAAGTTATAGCCTGGTTCACCACAGCCCTTTGGATGCCACATTCGACCTCCATGGCCTAGAAACACTGGGTGCTATTCAATTGGAATTCTGTGCTCAGGATGGCTGAGACTCAGGTTCATATGGAATCTTCCCTGGCTGCATGATCTCACTCAGGAAGCCAAGAGGTTCAGTCTTGCTTTCTATGTTACCAGGAGTCTATGACACAGGTCTTGGCACATCATATATTGTAGTGACATTTCTCCCAGTTCACTACAGCTATTCTAGAGCCTGGCTGACCATTACTGAACACTTCAACAGAGCACATAAGTTTGAGTTTTAGGCCCAAGAGCAGGATAGTGATATAAACTGCCCAAGCGATTCCTAGGTGCCACCAAGGTAAGCACACAGGACAAGAGCTAAGCTGCTTAAAGTATTGCTCCCGGACCTCAGTACTGGCATCACCTGGAATGTGGGACAGGCAAATGTTCAGTCACTAGCACAGATCTCTGTCTCCCAGAAACTCTTGGGACCCACAAACATTAAATTGTGTGTATGTACACAAACACACACACACACACACAGATAGAGAGAGACAGAGAGAGACAGAGAAAGACAGAGAGAGACAGAGAGAGAGAGAGAGAGAGGGAGAGAGGGAGGGAGAGGGGAGAGAGACATATGAGGGAGACAGAGATAGAGATAGAAAGAGAGCAATAGAGACACAGAATAGGAGAGTGACCACAAGTGGATGCTAAAGAAATTCATGGAGCCTTATCATCTAAGAGAATAATGTACAATAATAGATAGAAAATGTGATGAGCTCCAGGACATCCAGTTGCACACTGAGAGAGACCAAGGCCCCTCCAGCTGCTACCAGGAGTGTCCAGCACACAATAACCTACCAGTCAAGTTCAAAGTCTCACCACAAACTTACAGCAGCTAGTATCTCACACAAGCCACCACCTGTAAAGTCCTTTCCAAATGCATGCTGGAAACTATCCATTACTGCTGCTGTCCCTGAGTTGTGTGACTAAGATCACAAGCTCTGGGTTTCATTTGGAAATAGGAGAATAGTTAGAGTCCCAGTCCCAAGCCCTCCAAAGCTTCAGGTCTGCCTCTCCTCTGAGAAGAATTTTGGATGCGAGATGAGGCACAGAGGCACTCCAGAGTTGCAGCCTTCTAGAAACCAACACCTTTTTATCAGAATTTAATTATTTGACTTCTATTTAAACAGCATTTTCCATTTATTTTATATGCCAACTCCAATTTTCCTTCCTAATTGCCTCCGTTTCCAATCTAACCCCTCTCCTCCCATGCCTCCTCTGCCTCCACTTCGAAAGGGGCAGCCTCCCATGGGCTGGAGCAAAGCATGGCAGATCAAGTTGAGGCAGGCAGAGCTCCTTGCCTTATGCCTTATTTCAAGGCTAGGCAAGGTAATCCAGCATGGGGAACATGTTCACACAAAGCAGCAAAGCTCCAAGCAGAGGTTCTGATCTCACTGTTAGGACCCTCTAAAGTGACCAAACTACACAACTGTCACACATGAACAGAGGTCCTAGGTCAGTCCCATGCAAACTCCGTAACTATTGGTCCAGAGGGCATGAGCTATCAAAACCTCACATCAGTTGTCACTGTGGAAGCCAAGACCCAAAAGAAAACAGATGAGGCTGACACTGCCAACAGCCCCATGAAGGCTGAAATGATGGATACCTATTGTCCACAGTTCCTTTTGTGATGGAGATGAGGCATTCTTGTAACTCATTCCTTTGACTGGTCATCAGCTGCAGCTCCGTGGTCAGCTCCCCCTTTTCCTTCAGTTTCATGGTGAAGAGCACTGTATCTGACATTGGCTCTGTATCATCCCCTGTGGGGAGATAGAACATAAGCAACATTGCATGTGACAAGGAATAGAGGATGGACAGATAGACAGCCCTGAGACCCAAACAGAAAGATCATGTATGGAACCCATTGAAAAGCAAATATTTTGGTCCACGTTGAGAGATTCCCACTCTGGACCTCAGCTCTCCCATCACTCTAGACATGTGGCTACATAAGCAGCCTGCAATTTCCTTTGCCTCCCTGCAGAGGCTTCAGAAGACCCCAGTCACCTCTTCAGGCTCATTCACAGCAGCACAAGATACAGCATGGTCCAGAGCCCTGAAGCCGGCCTGTGGTTTCAGAAGCAAGGAGAAAATTAAAAGTGCAGAAGTACTCAGGTGTTGTGAGGAGCCAAGATATACTGACTGGCCACCCCAGGACCATGGCTGTGGATTGGAAAGTCACGCAGGGGCACAACATGGTCAGCAGACTCACCAAGTCACCCCACTGACAGCCCAGAACATTGAAGCTGGCAGAAAGCAACCAATCTCTGGCCTGGTACCATACCTCTCGCAGTTGTTTGGCTACACTGGACAACTGCCTGCCATCCTCAGCTGCTAATTTAGACCCTAAGGTAGCCACAGTCAGGGAGAGGTCATCAAAGGAATTCTGATGTACAGTCTGAGGATACAATGTGTTGGCCAGAAGCACTTTTCTCTCTGTGAGAATAGTGTAAGGCAGTCACTGAACATTAAAAAAAAAACCTATTGAAGGTGAAGTACAGTGATGTGTACCCTAAGAAGGGGACACATGATACCTCCTTTCCTCCTGATGGTCTCTTTCTGCCCCCACATTTCCCCCAAACCACAACAAAGGAAAAGCTAAGTGGTGCTTCCAGCACAATCGCCTTGCCCAGGTCAGCCTCTGGTTTAGGAGTTGAACAAACCATTCTTCTGGAATCCTTGTCTTTCAGGAATTGGGATAAGGAGGGAAGTCCATTTGGGATTAAAGAGGCACAAGACCTGATAGCCCACAACTGGAAGACCAAATTCAAGCCCCTCCACCTGCATGTTCCCCATGCCCTGTCCAGGACTCACTCTGCCCTCGCCTGAACAATTTACTTCTTCGTGTTCTTCTCTGGGAATTAAAGGCCAATTCTTTCTGTCTCTCTCTGTTCTCTGGATCAATTCCATTCTCCCTCCCAAGTAGACGCCTCAGTCTAGACAACATCTCTACCGATGTCCACTGTGGGCAATGAAGGAATATCCTAAGGGCAGTTGGTGTTGCTCCAACACTGATGACATCACTTGGGATTCCAAGAGGTCGCCAGGATACAGTAGAATGCCCAGTTAACGGACTGCTGATGTCATGAGGAACTGCACTTGCCACCCTGCTAATTACCTTTCCTCAAATGACTAGAAGTTCAGGTTCCCTTTCCAGAAGTCTCCCTGGAAACACAGAGGAAAACTTTCAGTGCCTCTTTTTTCCAAAGCCAGAATTCTGTTAGCTTGACTGGAAGGCCCATGGTACTTCCCATGTTGAGAACTGAGCTGTTCTTTCCAAGACTGCCTAGGAATGTCTCATTCATTCCTCAGAATTCCTCTGTATCATCTCAGAAGGCATTAAGAATCATGCAAAATGAAATCATACCCCACTTATGCCAGGGTCTGTGCTGATGGCTCTTTCTCTTGATGCCATCAAAGCTCATTCAGACACCAAAGATCAAGAACCAAGTCAGAGTTTTGTGTTCATGCCACCATTGGGCTCAATGGTGACATCCAGACCCAGCTACTTCCAAGGACCATGTTGGGGTCCATGGTCCTATCACAGCTGGGAGTCTGATGTCAGCTCCAGGTTCTGCACACCACTAATGGTCATATAGAGGGCCAGTATTAGAGCTACAACTTGAGGCCATAGTGGTGATAGGAAACCACACGGCTGCTGGAACCATTCCCACCTGAATGGCCATTTTCTCCACCCAGAGCCAGGATGTCATCTGGGGTTATGCTGTGACCAAATGCCATGTCTGAGTCAGTGGTCCAGGCACAACTAGGGCCTGTGTTGGTGTCTGTAGCCAGTGTCATCTCAGGAGGCCTTCAGAATCATGTAAGATGAACTCAGAGGGCTATACTGAACAAGTCCCACCCTTTACTGCCCTGGAAAAGCTTACCTGGTCCCTTGCTGGCCACTACAACAGGGAAGCTGGTCCCTGCACTCAGGAGAGAGGGCCCCCACGGCCCACACAGGTGAGGATGAATGTAGCCTTAGGGCACGCATATAGGGGAGCTGACTCCACCACCACTCCCAAAGCGAGGGGCCCCAGTGGCTCAAACTGACCTGCTTGGTTGATAGCAAGGCTCACAACTGGGCCTTGGGTTGACCCACCTGAGCTTCTACCCCAATTTATGTTCTACTGGTGCTTGAGAAGGGACTGGTTCTGTGGAAGGATGCCTGTAAGATTTCTGAGACACAGGATACCCCAGAAGAGTTCTGGTGAGGATCCAGTGAGGATGCTGTACCAAAAACCAGAGGCCTGGACCACGGACTCATTGCCATGGCCTTCAGCCAGTCCAGCTGGTCCTGTGGTCAGCTCCCGTCCTCTGTCCTCCACAGCACTGCAAGTTCTTCAGCAGCTGCTCTTCAGAAGTCAAGCAAAATGTCCCTATGTTTGCAGCAGCAGAGATGCTCTGCCACCTGCTGGACAGTTCCTACTACTGTACCAGCTGCTCCAACTCTCTGTTATACAATTACATTTTTCATCTGTATATTTTCTGCTTTTAGTCAATATCTGCTCTTAAGAATATAGAATGCACATGTTAGAACCAATTTAATATTGTCTTCCTATAGCACACCATTTCATATGTTGCTATAAACTTAGAATAAATATTTCTGAGACTCTCCTGACAGACTCATTCATCAAACAGTTTATTTATTACTGAGTAGAATTAGAAAACATTGAGATGAGTCCTCCAGTAATAAACTTCAGTGCTCTCCTGCCTCCCCAACCCCCAACATGCTCAGAATACAATACATGGTTTAGACATTAGATACCCCAGTGTGTACAAATTAGGGAGCATCTGGAGCCAGTGAGAACCTGCATAATAAATAGGTTGGAAAACTGATTGGGATCAGAAACAAGTCTGGTCCATAGAAAGGGGAATCACCTTAAATGATTGCAGCACTTTTGAGCATCTTATCCTTGGCTGACAAGCACACAAACAGAGCCCTCACCCCAAACACACACAAAGAGATGCACTCTGGTTTTTAACACTTGGTGACTGCAATAGTCACTCACTCATCATTGTAAGGTAGCTACACTCACCTTTACATTTTCAACACCCAATAATTAAGAAAGAAATTTCAGAATTAAAAGGCACCATGGATCAAATGGGTTTCCAAACATTCATACAACATTCCACACAAAGCTCCTGTGTATACATTCTTCTGAGTAGAACAGGAAACTCTATTTTAAATAAATTTTATTGTTGATTACAATTTAAACCTGAACAAATTACAGAACAATTACAATTATTTTTTGTGTTTTATAAATTGTGGTTAAGATTAGAAGTAAATAGCAAAACTATGCAACTGCATGATAATAGAGAGAAAAACCGAAAGGCTGATAACTTATTTAAAAAGAAACATGAGGGTTAATGTCTGGGTCTTCTATACGATTCCATATGTCAACTTCTCTGTTTTTATGCCTATACCAAGCTGTTTTCAATACTGTAGCTCTATAATAGAGTATGAAGTCAGGGATGGTAATGCCTCCAGAAGTTCCTTTATTGTATAAGATTGTTTTGGCTATCCTGAGTTTTTTGTTTTTCCAGATAAAGTTGATTATTGTCCTCTCAAAGTCTGTAAAGAATTTTCATGGGATTTTGATGGGGATTGCATTCAATCTATAGATTGCTTTTGGTGGAATTGCCATTTTTACTATGTTGATCCTCCGAATCAAAGAGCAAGGGAGATCCTTCCAGTTTCTGGTATCCTCTTCAATTTCTTTCTTCAAAGCCTTAAAGTTCTTGTCAAATAGATCTTTCACTTCCTTGGTTAGAGTTAGCCCAAGATACTTAATGCTATTTATGGCTATTGTGAAAGGTGATAGTTCTCTGATTTCCCTCTTTACTTCTTTGTTCTTCGTGTATAGGAGGGCAACTGATTTTTTGGAGTTGATCTTGTATCCTGCCACATTACCAAAGGTGTTTATCCACCTGTAGGAGTTCTTTGGTAGAGTTTTTGGGGTCGCTTATGTACATTATCATATCATCTGTAAATAACAAAAGTTTAACTTCTTCCTTTCCAATTCGAATGCCCTTGATCTTCTTATGCTGTCTTATTGCTATTGCAAGAACTTCAAGCACTATATTGAAGAGATATGGAGAGAGTGGACAGCTTTGTCTTGTTCCTGATTTTAAGGAATAGCTTTGAGTTTCTCTCCATTTAATTTGATGTTTGCAGTAGGCCTGCTGTAAATACCTTTTATTATGTTTATGTATGAACATTGTATCCCTAATATCTCCAAGACATTTATCATAAAGGGGTTTTGAATTTTGTCAAATGCTTTTCAGCATCTAAGGAAATGATCATATGGTTTTTTCTTTCAGTTTATATGATGGATTACATTGATAGATTTGCATATGTTGAACCAGCCCTGCATCTCTGGGATGAAGCCTACTTGATCGTAATGGATAATTTTTCTAATGTGTTCTTGGATTCGGTTTGCCAGTATTTTATTGAGAATTTTTGTGTCAGTGTTCATGAGTGAGATTGGCCTAAATTCTCTTTCTTAATTGAGTCTTTGTATGGTTTTGGTATCAGGGTAACTGTGGCTTCATAAAAGGAATTTGGCAATGACTCTTCTGTTTCTATATTGTGAAATACATTAAGGAGTATAGGTATTAGCTCTTCTTGGAAGTTCTGGTAGAATACTGCATTGAAACCATCTGGTTCTGGGCTTTCTTTTGTTAGGGAGGTTTTTGATAACAGCTTCTAATTCTTCGCGACTAACAGGTCTCTTTAGATTGTTCACCTGGTCTTGATTCAACTTTGGTAAATGGTACTTATCTAAAAAATGTCCATTTCTTTTACATTTTCCAATTTTGTGGCATACAGGCTTTTGTAGTAAGATCTAATGATTCTCTGAATTTCCTCTGTGTCTGTGGTTATGTCCCCCTTTTCATTTCTGATCTTATTAATTTGCATATTCTCTCTCTGCTGTTTGATTAGTTTGGCTAGGGGTTTGTCAATCTTGTTGATTTTCTCCAAGAACCAGCTTTTCGTTTCATTGATTCTTTGGATTGTTTCTGTGTTTTTATTTTGTTGATTTCAGCCTTCAGTTTGATTATTTCCAGTCTTCTACTCCTCCTGGGTGAGTCTGCATCTTTTTTTCTAAAGCTTTCAGGTGTGCTGTTAAGTCTCCAATGTGTGCTTTCTCTGCTTTCTTTAAGTGGGCACTTAGTGCTATGAACTTTCTTCTTAGCACTGCTTTTATAGTGTCCCATAGGTTTGAGTATGTTGTGTCTTTATTTTCATTAAATTCAAACAGACTTTAATTACTTTATTTCTTATTTGACCCAGGGGTTATTCAGTAGTTGACTGTTCAGTTTCCATGAGTTTGTAGGCTTTCTGAGGCTAGCATTGTCGATGAAGTCTAGCTTTAATCCATGGTGATCCGATAAGATGCAGGTGGTTACTAATATCTTTTTGTAACTGTGGAAGTTTGCTTTGTTACTTTGTATGTGATCAATTTTCGAGAAGGTTCCATGAGCTGCAGAGAAGAAGGTATATTCTTTCCTATTTGGGTGGAGTGTTCTATAGGTGTCTGTTAAATCCATTTGATTCATTACCTCCATTAATTCTCTTCTTTCTCTGTTAGGTTTCTGTCTGATTGACCTGTCCATTAGTGACAGAGGAGTGTTGAAGTCTCCTACTATTAGTGTGTGGGGTTTGATATCTGCCTTGAGTTCTAGTAATGTTTCTTTCACATAAGTGGGTGCTTTTATATTAGGGGCATAGATATTCAGGATTGAGACTTCATCCTCATGGATTGTTCCTGTTATGTGTATAAAGTGTCCGTCTCCATGTCTTCTGATTGATTTTAGTTTGAAGTCAATTTTGTTTGATATTAGTACACCCACTTCTTTCTTAGGTCTATTTGATTGAAAAACCTTTTCCCAACCCTTTACTCTGAGTAGATGTCTGTCTTTGTGGTTGAGGTGTGTTTCTTGTAAACAACAGAATATTGGATCCTGTTTTCATATCCAGTCTCTTAGCCTGTGCCATTTTTTTTGTTTTTTCGAGACAGGGTTTCTCTGCAGCTCTTTTTTTTTAGAGCCTGTCCTGGACCTAACTCTTGTAGTCCAGGCTGGCCTCGAACTCAGAGATCCGCCTGCCTCTGCCTCCCAAGTGCTGGGATTAAAGGCGTGCGCCACCACTGCCCGGCTTAGCCTGTGCCTTTTTATAGGTAAATTGAGTTCATTGATATTAAGTGATATTAATGACCAGTGGTTATTAACTCTGGTTATTCTTTTTCCTTTTTGGTGGTAGAGTTTATGTGCTTCCCTTCTTTGAGGTGTGCTGGTGAAGGGTCGCTAGATGTCTGAATTATTGTGGGCATTGTTGGATTCTTTGGTTTGTGATTTTCCTTCTATTACTGCTGCAGGAGCGCCTTCTGCTCCTTCAGCCAAAGGCTGCTGAAATACCATCCCACTGGGGCATGGTCTATTTATCTTTTAAAAAGAGCAGCAAGCCTCGACCATCTCTCTTGTTTGCAGTGCTTGGTTCCGGCTCCAGCTCCTGCCTGACGGTTGGTGTTTTGTGAGTTTTACCCCCCAAAATAAATACCCCTTTAAATACTAACTGGTGTGGGATTGTTTTTGCGTATTATATTACTCTTTGTAAGGCTGGATTTGTGGCTATGTATTGTTTGAATTTGTTTTTATCCTGGAATATTTTATTTTCTCCATTGATGGTGAACGAAACATGGCTGGTTATAGCAGTCTGGGCTTGTATCCATGGTCTCTTAGTTTCTGCAGCACATCTATCCAAGACCTTCTGCCTTTCATTGTTTCCATAAAGAAGTCAGGTGTAAGTCTGATCAGTTTACCATTATAAGTTACTTGACCTTTTTCCCTTGGAGCCCTTAATATTCTTCTTTATTCTGTATTTTTTGTGTTTTGATTATTATATGGCGAGGGGATATTTTTTTATCTAGTCTATTTGGTGTTCTGTATGCTTCTTGAACCTTCATAGGAATATCCTTCTTTAGGTTGGGAAAGTTTTCTTCTATAATTTTGTTGAATATATTTTCTGGGCCTTTGAGCTGTAATTCTTCTCCTTCTTCTACCCCTATATTCTTAGGTTTGGTCTTTTTATTGTGTCCCAGATTTCATGGATGTTTTGTGATGAGAATTTGTTGGATTTGCTGTTTTCTTTAATCAGTGCATTTATTTTCTCTATGTTGTCTTCAGCATCTGAGATTCTTTCTTCTATCTCTAGTATTCTGTTGGTTATGCCTGTCTCTGTCATCTCTGTTCATTTACCTAGGTTTTCCATATCCAGCCAGCCCTCGGTTTGTGTTTTCTTCATTGCCTCCACTTCAGTTTTCAAGTCTTGAGCTGTTTCCATTATCTGTTTGTTTTTTCTTGATTTCCTAGGGTATCTTTTATGGATTTACTCATTTCTTCAAACTTTGTGTTATTCTTTTCATCCATTTCTTTAATGGAGGTTTTCACTTTCCCTTTAAAGGACTCTTATCGCTTTCATAATGTCAATTTCTTCTACTTCTTCTGGATAAGTGTGTTCAAGTCTTCCTGTTGTATGTTCACTGGGTTCTGGTGTTACCATGTTGATTTTCAGATTGTTGGAAGAATTCTTGCATTGGTGCCTGCCCATTTCTTCCTTCAGATGCTCTCAGATGGATCTTCTGGTAAAAGATCAGGTCTCCTTGCTGTCCAGGGACCTTGCAGACAAAAAGCCTAGCTTGGTGCCTGCAAGCCCTCTGATGGATCTTCTGGTACAGGGTCAGGACCCCTTGCTGGCCAGGGACCTCACAGATGAAAGGCATAGTTTGGTGCCTGCAAGCTTAGTGAAACAAAGGAACTCCCACCCGGTAGCACTCACCACCCGGTCCCAGCCCAAATATAGGCTGAGCTGGGGGTTCTTGCGTCCCTGAAGAAGGGAAGGGGAACCTGTGCGGAAGCTGGGATGGGATAGAAAGAGAGAGGCAGTAGCCGGAAAGGGGAGCCCTTGCAGAATACCTGAAAGATTAGGGGGTTGAGGAATGACTGTGCTCCTTTTCCGGGGCAGATTGGGGCTTCTGCTGCTGGTCTGGAATACACTCACCCCTCCAATGGATTTTCTGGTACATGATCAGGGCCCCTTGCTGGCCTGGAACCTCGAAGACAAAAAGGGTATTATGTATTTTAAAGATTGTGTCTTCTCTTTTTTTTCCTCCAATTGTGGCCTGGTATTGTTCATTCACTTTTGAGTTCTAGCTTCCTTGTGTGTAAAGTGGGAAAAGCGACCCTCAATTACGTACACAGAGCTGGTTGCAAGACATGTGTGCTTAGTGAGTGTTGCATATACACTTTCTTGGGAAGATTTAGTGTAGATGATAGTGTAAGGGATTGGAAAGTAGAAAATATGGTACTGTGCCACAGGCATGACCACTACTGATGTGGGAAGTCCTTCTGTATTTGTGTTGCTTTTATTGGTTGATGAATAAAGCTATTTTGGCCAATGGCTTAGCTGAGTAAAATCAGGTGAAAATACAAACAGAGATATAGACAGAGGATAGCTAGAGTCAAGGAGATGATATGTAGCTGCTGAGGAAGAAAGATGCCAGAATCTTACCAACTGGCCACTTTCTCGTGGTGACACAAAGATTAATAGAAATGAGTTTATTTAAGATATAAAAGATATCTAAGAATACACCTATGACATTGGACAAACAGTGCTGTAATTAATATATAACTAGTATAGTTTTGTGTGATTATTAAAGTCTGGGAGGCCAGGAAACTAAAGAAAGTCACCATTTATATATGGTGCCCACCATCTGTGGTCTGGATCCACGTAAGACCTAAAATAGCTTAAAATAGAAGGCTTCTAGACCCACAAAAGCAGAAGCCAAGTTCAGCTTTTTGGTAGTAGCCACATTTTTTAGATAAACTGTTTGCTGGTGGCAAACAGAGATAAGACTCCTGTAATAGAAGGCTTCCTGACTCAGCCTTAGCAGCAGAAACTCTAAAAACTCCTTTAAGAGACAGCTTCCCAGTTCATGCTGGTAGCACAGATGGTTCTGATTCTTGTGGAGGTCCTGTATGGAGCACTTATAGGGTTTGAGAGCTTCATCTAGCAAACTGCTTAATGAAAGCAACATAGACCATTGCATCCCTGGAGCTGGGGCAGTGATCATGGCTCTGAGAGCTGACAGTAAACCTATCTCTGCAATACTGAAAGGACAAGGCAGGCAGAGGCACCATCCAGGGCTGCCTTGACCACACAGCTTATCATTATAAA
Source organism: Arvicola amphibius (assembly GCF_903992535.2). Lineage (NCBI taxonomy): Eukaryota > Metazoa > Chordata > Mammalia > Rodentia > Cricetidae > Arvicola > Arvicola amphibius. Next base: position 62,340,378 of record NC_052059.1, on the reverse strand, counting down.
ATGCTCTTTGTCAGAAAGTTTTTTAGATACTCAATAGGACATATTCAGATATAAAAGATCTCTGAACAAGACACAGTGTATTTAAACATATATGTAAGCTTGAGAGAGGACAGACAATCATACATTAAAGGAGTAAGGATAATAAATATTTAAATGAACAGAGTAAAAAAGCTATATAAGGATGGAAAATACACAGGGAGTCTGGTTTATGTATATTATTGTGTTTTCTTTTAATTTTTTGACTTTAGAGAGACATTTGATTCTGGGGGCTACTAAATTAAAGCAACATGTAAAAGTATCTTTTTTTTCTTTTTTCTTTTTTTGGTTTTTCGAGACAGGGTTTCTCTGCAGCTTTTTTAGAGCCTGTCCTGGAACTAGCTCTTGTAGACCAGGCTGGCCTCGAACTCACAGAGATTTGCCTGCCTCTGCCTCCCCAGTGCTGGGATTAAAGGCGTGTGCCACCACCGCCTGGCATGTAAAAGTATCTTGACTTTAAAATTTGAGTTTGGAAAAGAGGTTCTGCCTTTTTTTCTACAGAAGATGAGAACCTGGGGATTTCTTCCAGGCTAATGTGATTAAATGGAATAAGACCTCCTGATAGTTCTTTGTGAACCCTAAAAATACTTCACCCAACAAACAACAAGATGCAGTTTGGAAAAAACTATGCCCAAATTCCCAAATGATGTTTTTTAAATTGTTTGCTTGCTTTTAAAGGGGATTGATTATAAATGATTAAATGCTCACAGTCAATCCCTTTCTACAAATAAAGGGGTTGTGATATAAACATGAGTACTTCACATTGTTAAGGATCTTGGCCTATTGTTAGAAATTTAAGGTTGAGTTTATACACTATGTATATGGATTTCTGCTCTTGTGTAAGGGATTATGTTTTCATGGTTTATTTAAAAATATGTATCATTAAAATTTATGGATTGATAGATAGTCATCTCTAATTGTCAAACTTATGTTAGTCAGGTTTTCTAGATTACAGAGATATATCAGATGGATAAGTAGTCTTCAGTCCTTTCAAAGACCTAGAAAATATGACATTTAAAAGGTTTTAAGAATTTAGATATTTCTCAACAGTGAGAGATTTCTGCTTCTGGCAGCTCTGATTACTTCAGAGAGGGTGATAGGCATCAAAGAATCTTTTTATGGAATTTGCCTTCAATGTGACAAGGTTAGCCATTTCGACAAAATGCTCTGCCTGGACTGCTTGATGGTATACTGTATGAACTAGACATGTGGGAACCACAGAAAAGTGACTGACTTCTGAATTTTTCCAAAAGACAGAATGGTCCTTCAGGATTCCTGCTTCACAGAGGGACCTGCCAGACATTCTGCAGGACACAGAAGAAAGTAACTGGAAAACTACAATATATGCAAACCGTCTCTCAGATTCCTGCTTCACCTGAAAAGTCTGGCTAGATCCTATGGGCCTGTATAAAGATGACTGCCCCAAATAGTACAGAAGATCTTTGGGTGGCTGTCCAGGGAAGCAAGATCTCTGTCATTTCTAGGTGTTTGAAAGTTGCTTATAATGTATTTCTTGTTGGTAATATTATATAACTTCTAGGTCTTTAATGGTGTTGAAGACAGATAGTTATAGTTCTCCTTAGTTATAATAAAAGATAA